>NW_027194553.1:0-174034 GCF_032444005.1 Ranitomeya imitator
GCTCTATTAGTATAGGAGATACCTGAAAACATATCACACTTTTCATCATAGTGCTTTTACTAATGCATAAAATGCATGGAGAAGTCATTTCGAATGACTGGTCCTCAGTGTTGTGAGAAAGATGACTGGTTAAAATTTTTGGTGGTTTCTTGTTCAGTCCATAGGCCTACATCATGTGGCAAACCGGTGAGCATGTGGCTCTATTAGTATAGGGGATACCTGAAAACATCACACTTTTCATCATAGTGCTTTTACCAATGCATAAAATGCATGGAGAAGTAATTTCGAATGACTGGTCCTCAGTGTTGTGAGAACGATGACTGGTTAAAATTTTTGGTGGTTTCTTGTTCAGTCCATAGGCCTACATCATGTGGCAAACCGGTGAGCATGTGGCTCTATTAGTATAGGAGATAACTGAAAACATATCACACTTTTCATCATATTGCTTTTACCAATGCATAAAATGCATGGAGAAGTCATTTCGAATGACTGGTCCTCAGTGTTGTGAGAACGATGACTGGTTAAAATTTTTGGTGGTTTCTTGTTCAGTCCATAGGCCTACATCATGTGGCAAACCGGTGAGCATGTGGCTCTATTAGTATAGGAGATACATGAAAACATATCACACTTTTCATCATAGTGCTTTTACCAATGCATAAAATGCATGGAGAAGTCATTTCGAATGACTGGTCCTCAGTGTTGTGAGAACGATGACTGGTTAAAATTTTTGGTGGTTTCTTGTTCAGTCCATAGGCCTACATCATGTGGCAAACCGGTGAGCATGTGGCTCTATTAGTATAGGAGATACCTGAAAACATATCACACTTTTCATCATAGTGCTTTTACCAATGCATAAAATGCATGGAGAAGTCATTTCGAATGACTGGTCCTCAGTGTTGTGAGAACGATGACTGGTTAAAATTTTTGGTGGTTTCTTGTTCAGTCCATAGGCCTACATCATGTGGCAAACCGGTGAGCATGTGGCTCTATTAGTATAGGAGATACCTGAAAACATATCACACTTTTCATCATAGTGCTTTTACCAATGCATAAAATGCATGGAGAAGTCATTTCGAATGACTGGTCCTCAGTGTTGTGAGAACGATGACTGGTTAAAATTTTTGGTGGTTTCTTGTTCAGTCCATAGGCCTACATCATGTGGCAAACCGGTGAGCATGTGGCTCTATTAGTATAGGAGATACCTGAAAACATATCACACTTTTCATCATAGTGCTTTTACCAATGCATAAAATGCATGGAGAAGTCATTTCGAATGACTGGTCCTCAGTGTTGTGAGAACGATGACTGGTTAAAATTTTTGGTGGTTTCTTGTTCAGTCCATAGGCCTACATCATGTGGCAAACCGGTGAGCATGTGGCTCTATTAGTATAGGAGATACCTGAAAACATATCACACTTTTCATCATAGTGCTTTTACCAATGCATAAAATGCATGGAGAAGTCATTTCGAATGACTGGTCCTCAGTGTTGTGAGAACGATGACTGGTTAAAATTTTTGGTGGTTTCTTGTTCAGTCCATAGGCCTACATCATGTGGCAAACCGGTGAGCATGTGGCTCTATTAGTATAGGAGATACCTGAAAACATATCACACTTTTCATCATAGTGCTTTTACCAATGCATAAAATGCATGGAGAAGTCATTTCGAATGACTGGTCCTCAGTGTTGTGAGAACGATGACTGGTTAAAATTTTTGGTGGTTTCTTGTTCAGTCCATAGGCCTACATCATGTGGCAAACCGGTGAGCATGTGGCTCTATTAGTATAGGAGATACCTGAAAACATATCACACTTTTCATCATAGTGCTTTTACCAATGCATAAAATGCATGGAGAAGTCATTTCGAATGACTGGTCCTCAGTGTTGTGAGAACGATGACTGGTTAAAATTTTTGGTGGTTTCTTGTTCAGTCCATAGGCCTACATCATGTGGCAAACCGGTGAGCATGTGGCTCTATTAGTATAGGAGATACCTGAAAACATATCACACTTTTCATCATAGTGCTTTTACCAATGCATAAAATGCATGGAGAAGTCATTTCGAATGACTGGTCCTCAGTGTTGTGAGAACGATGACTGGTTAAAATTTTTGGTGGTTTCTTGTTCAGTCCATAGGCCTACATCATGTGGCAAACCGGTGAGCATGTGGCTCTATTAGTATAGGAGATACCTGAAAACATATCACACTTTTCATCATAGTGCTTTTACCAATGCATAAAATGCATGGAGAAGTCATTTCGAATGACTGGTCCTCAGTGTTGTGAGAATGATGACTGGTTAAAATTTTTGGTGGTTTCTTGTTCAGTCCATAGGCCTACATCATGTGGCAAACCGGTGAGCATGTGGCTCTATTAGTATAGGAGATACCTGAAAACATATCACACTTTTCATCATAGTGCTTTTACCAATGCATAAAATGCATGGAGAAGTCATTTCGAATGACTGGTCCTCAGTGTTGTGAGAACGATGACTGGTTAAAATTTTCGGTGGTTTCTTGTTCAGTCCATAGGCCTACATCATGTGGCAAACCGGTGAGCATGTGGCTCTATTAGTATAGGAGATACCTGAAAACATATCACACTTTTCATCATAGTGCTTTTACCAATGCATAAAATGCATGGAGAAGTCATTTCGAATGACTGGTCCTCAGTGTTGTGAGAACGATGACTGGTTAAAATTTTTGGTGGTTTCTTGTTCAGTCCATAGGCCTACATCATGTGGCAAACCGGTGAGCATGTGGCTCTATTAGTATAGGAGATACCTGAAAACATATCACACTTTTCATCATAGTGCATTTACCAATGCATAAAATGCATGGAGAAGTCATTTCGAATGACTGGTCCTCAGTGTTGTGAGAACGATGACTGGTTAAAATTTTTGGTGGTTTCTTGTTCAGTCCATAGGCCTACATCATGTGGCAAACCGGTGAGCATGTGGCTCTATTAGTATAGGAGATACCTGAAAACATATCACACTTTTCATCATAGTGCTTTTACCAATGCATAAAATGCATGGAGAAGTCATTTCGAATGACTGGTCCTCAGTGTTGTGAGAACGATGACTGGTTAAAATTTTTGGTGGTTTCTTGTTCAGTCCATAGGCCTACATCATGTGGCAAACCGGTGAGCATGTGGCTCTATTAGTATAGGAGATACCTGAAAACATATCACACTTTTCATCATAGTGCTTTTACCAATGCATAAAATGCATGGAGAAGTCATTTCGAATGACTGGTCCTCAGTGTTGTGAGAACGATGACTGGTTAAAATTTTTGGTGGTTTCTTGTTCAGTCCATAGGCCTACATCATGTGGCAAACCGGTGAGCATGTGGCTCTATTAGTATAGGAGATACCTGAATACATATCACACTTTTCATCATAGTGCATTTACCAATGCATAAAATGCATGGAGAAGTCATTTCGAATGACTGGTCCTCAGTGTTGTGAGAACGATGACTGGTTAAAATTTTTGGTGGTTTCTTGTTCAGTCCATAGGCCTACATCATGTGGCAAACCGGTGAGCATGTGGCTCTATTAGTATAGGAGATACCTGAAAACATATCACACTTTTCATCATAGTGCTTTTACCAATGCATAAAATGCATGGAGAAGTCATTTCGAATGACTGGTCCTCAGTGTTGTGAGAACGATGACTGGTTAAAATTTTTGGTGGTTTCTTGTTCAGTCCATAGGCCTACATCATGTGGCAAACCGGTGAGCATGTGGCTCTATTAGTATAGGAGATACCTGAAAACATATCACACTTTTCATCATAGTGCTTTTACCAATGCATAAAATGCATGGAGAAGTCATTTCGAATGACTGGTCCTCAGTGTTGTGAGAACGATGACTGGTTAAAATTTTTGGTGGTTTCTTGTTCAGTCCATAGGCCTACATCATGTGGCAAACCGGTGAGCATGTGGCTCTATTAGTATAGGAGATACCTGAAAACATATCACACTTTTCATCATAGTGCTTTTACCAATGCATAAAATGCATGGAGAAGTCATTTCGAATGACTGGTCCTCAGTGTTGTGAGAACGATGACTGGATAAAATTTTTGGTGGTTTCTTGTTCAGTCCATAGGCCTACATCATGTGGCAAACCGGTGAGCATGTGGCTCTATTAGTATAGGAGATACCTGAAAACATATCACACTTTTCATCATAGTGCTTTTACCAATGCATAAAATGCATGGAGAAGTCATTTCGAATGACTGGTCCTCAGTGTTGTGAGAACGATGACTGGTTAAAATTTTTGGTGGTTTCTTGTTCAGTCCATAGGCCTACATCATGTGGCAAACCGGTGAGCATGTGGCTCCATTAGTTTAGGAGATACCTGAAAACATATCACACTTTTCATCATAGTGCTTTTACCAATGCATAAAATGCATGGAGAAGTCATTTCGAATGACTGGTCCTCAGTGTTGTGAGAACGATGACTGGATAAAATTTTTGGTGGTTTCTTGTTCAGTCCATAGGCCTACATCATGTGGCATACCGGTGAGCATGTGGCTCTATTAGTATAGGAGATACCTGAAAACATCACACTTTTCATCATAGTGCTTTTACCAATGCATAAAATGCATGGAGAGTGTAGAGTGTACACTCTACACTCTATACCCTACACTCTATACCCTAAACTCTATACCCTACACTCTACACTCTATTCCCTACACTCTATACCCTACACTCTATACCCTACACTCTGTACCCTACACTCTATACCCTACACTCTTCAACCTACACTCTATACCCTACACTCTATACCATACACTCTATACCCTACAGCCTACACTCTATACCCTACACTCTAATCCCTACACTCTACACTCTATACCCTACACTCTATACCCTACACTCTATACCCTACACTCTACACTCTATACCCTACACTCTACACTCTATACCCTACACTCTATACCCTACACTCTATTCCCTACACTCTATACCCTACACTCTACACTCTATGCCCTACACTCTAAACTCTATACCCTACACACTACACTCTATAATCTACACTCTATACCCTACACTCTATACCCTACACTCTATACCCTAGACTCGATACCCTACACTCTACACTCTATGCCCTACACTCTACAGTCTATACCTTACACTCAACACTCTATTCCCTACACTCTATACCCTACACTCTATACCCTACACTCTACACCCTACACTCTATACCCTACACTCTATACCCTACAGTCTACACTCTATGCCCTACACTCTACACCCTACACTCTATACCCTACACTCTAATCCCTACACTCTACACTCTATACCCTACACTCTATACCCTACACTCTACACTCTCTACCCTACACTCTCTACCCTACACTCTATACCCTACACTCTATACCCTACACTCTACACTCTATAACCTATACACTCTACACTCTATACCCTACACTCTATACCCTACACTCTACACTCTATACCCTACACTCTATACCCTACACTCTATGCCCTACACTCTATACCCTACACTCTATACCCTACACTCTATACCCTACACTCTACACTCTATACCCTACACTCTATACCCTACACTCTACACTCTATACCCTACACTCTATACCCTACACTCTCTACCCTACACTCTACACTCTATACCCTACACTCTATACCCTACACTCTATGCCCTACACTCTATACCCTACACTCTATACCCTACACTCTATACCCTACACTCTATACCCTACACTCTACACTCTATACCCTACACTCTATACCCTACACTCTATACCATACACTCTACACTCTATACCCTACACTCTATACCCTACACTCTATACCCTACACTCTACACTCTATACCCTACACTCTATACCCTACACTCTAATCCCTACACTCTACACTCTATACCCTACACTCTACACTCTATTCCCTACACTCTATACCCTACACTCTATACCCTACACTCTATACCCTACACTCTATACCCTACACTCTACACCCTACACTCTACACTCTATACCCTACACTCTATACCCTACACTCTACACCCTACACTCTATACCCTACACTCTATGCCCTACACTCTATACCCTACACTCTATACCCTACACTCTATACCCTACACTCTACACTCTATACTCTACACTCTATACCCTACACTCTATACCCTACACTCTACACTCTATACCCTACACTCTATACCCTACACTCTATACCCTACACTCTACACTCTATACCCTACACTCTATACCCTACACTCTATGCCCTACACTCTATACCCTACAATCTATACCCTACACTCTATACCCTACACTCTATACCCTACACTCTACACTCTATACCCTACACTCTATACCCTACACTCTATACCCTACACTCTACACTCTATACCCTACACTCTATGCCCTACACTCTATACCCTACACTCTACACTCTATACCCTACACTCTATACCCTACACTCTATGCCCTACACTCTATACCCTACACTCTATACCCTACACTCTATACCTTACACTCTATACCCTACACTCTACACTCTATACCCTACACTCTATACTCTACACTCTATACCCTACACTCTACACTCTATACCCTACACTCTATACCCTACACTCTATGCCCTACACTCTATACCCTACACTCTATACCCTACACTCTATACCCTACACTCTACACTCTATACCCTACACTCTATACCCTACACTCTATACCCTACACTCTACACTCTATTCCCTACACTCTATACCCTACACTCTATACCCTACACTCTATACCCTACACTCTATACCCTACACTCTACACCCTACACTCTATACCCTACACTCTATACCATACACTCTATACCCTACACTCTACACTCTATGCCCTACACTCTACACCCTACACTCTATACCCTACACTCTAATCCCTACACTCTACACTCTATACCCTACACTCTATACCCTACACTCTACACTCTATACCCTACACTCTATACCCTACACTCTATACCCTACACTCTATACCCTACACTCTACACTCTATGCCCTACATTCTACACTCTATACCCTACACTCTACACTCTATACTCTACACTCTATACCCTACACTCTATACCCTACACTCTATACCCTACACTCTATACCCTACACTCTACACTCTATGCCCTACACTCTACACCCTACACTCTATACCCTACACTCTAATCCCTACACTCTACACTCTATACCCTACACTCTATACCCTACACTCTACACTCTCTACCCTACACTGTACACTCTATACCCTACACTCTATACCCTACAATCTACACCCTACACTCTATACCCTACACTCTATACCATACACTCTATACCCTACACTCTACACTCTATACCCTACACTGTGCACTCTATACCCTACACTCTATACCCTACACTCTATACCCTACACTCTATACCCTACACTCTATACCCTACACTCTACACCCTACACTCTATACCCTACACTCTATGCCCTACACTCTATACCCTACACTCTATACCCTACACTCTATACCCTACACTCTACACTCTATACTCTACACTCTATACCCTACACTCTATACCCTACACTCTACACTCTATACCCTACACTCTATACCCTACACTCTATACCCTACACTCTACACTCTATACCCTACACTCTATACCCTACACTCTATGCCCTACACTCTATACCCTACACTCTATACCCTACACTCTATACCCTACACTCTATACCCTACACTCTACACTCTATACCCTACACTCTATGCCCTACACTCTATACCCTACACTCTATACCCTACACTCTATACCCTACACTCTACACTCTATACCCTACACTCTATACCCTACACTCTATACCCTACACTCTACACTCTATACCCTACACTCTATGCCCTACACTCTATACCCTACACTCTACACTCTATACCCTACACTCTATACCCTACACTCTATGCCCTACACTCTATACCCTACACTCTATACCCTACACTCTATACCCTACACTCTATACCCTACACTCTACACTCTATACCCTACACTCTATACCCTACACTCTATACCCTACACTCTATACCCTACACTCTACACTCTATACCCTACACTCTATACCCTACACTCTATGCCCTACACTCTATACCCTACACTCTATACCCTACACTCTATACCTTACACTCTATACCCTACACTCTACACTCTATACCCTACACTCTATACTCTACACTCTATACCCTACACTCTACACTCTATACCCTACACTCTATACCCTACACTCTATGCCCTACACTCTATACCCTACACTCTATACCCTACACTCTATACCCTACACTCTACACTCTATACCCTACACTCTATACCCTACACTCTATACCCTACACTCTACACTCTATTCCCTACACTCTATACCCTACACTCTATACCCTACACTCTATACCCTACACTCTATACCCTACACTCTACACCCTACACTCTATACCCTACACTCTATACCCTACACTCTATACCCTACACTCTACACTCTATGCCCTACACTCTAAACTCTATACCCTACACTCTACACTCTATAATCTACACTCTATACCCTACACTCTATACCCTACACTCTATACCCTACACTCTATACCCTAGACTCGATACCCTACACTCTACACTCTATGCCCTACACTCTACACTCTATACCTTACACTCAACACTCTATTCCCTACACTCTATACCCTACACTCTATACCCTACACTCTACACCCTACACTCTATACCCTACACTCTATACCCTACAGTCTACACTCTATGCCCTACACTCTACACCCTACACTCTATACCCTACACTCTAATCCCTACACTCTACACTCTATACCCTACACTCTATACCCTACACTCTACACTCTCTACCCTACACTCTCTACCCTACACTCTATACCCTACACTCTATACCCTACACTCTACACTCTATACCCTACACTCTACACTCTATACCCTACACTCTATACCCTACACTCTACACTCTATACCCTACACTCTATACCCTACACTCTATGCCCTACACTCTATACCCTACACTCTATACCCTACACTCTATACCCTACACTCTACACTCTATACCCTACACTCTATACCCTACACTCTACACTCTATACCCTACACTCTATACCCTACACTCTATACCCTACACTCTACACTCTATACCCTACACTCTATACCCTACACTCTATGCCCTACACTCTATACCCTACACTCTATACCCTACACTCTATACCCTACACTCTATACCCTACACTCTATACCCTACACTCTATACCATACACTCTACACTCTATACCCTACACTCTATACCCTACACTCTATACCCTACACTCTACACTCTATACCCTACACTCTATACCCTACACTCTAATCCCTACACTCTACACTCTATACCCTACACTCTACACTCTATTCCCTACACTCTATACCCTACACTCTATACCCTACACTCTATACCCTACACTCTATACCCTACACTCTATACCCTACACTCTACACTCTATACCCTACACTCTATACCCTACACTCTACACCCTACACTCTATACCCTACACTCTATGCCCTACACTCTATACCCTACACTCTATACCCTACACTCTATACCCTACACTCTACACTCTATACTCTACACTCTATACCCTACACTCTATACCCTACACTCTACACTCTATACCCTACACTCTATACCCTACACTCTATACCCTACACTCTACACTCTATACCCTACACTCTATACCCTACACTCTATGCCCTACACTCTATACCCTACACTCTATACCCTACACTCTATACCCTACACTCTATACCCTACACTCTACACTCTATACCCTACACTCTATGCCCTACACTCTATACCCTACACTCTACACTCTATACCCTACACTCTATACCCTACACTCTATACTCTACACTCTACACTCTATACCCTACACTCTATACCCTACACTCTAATCCCTACACTCTACACTCTATACCCTACACTCTATACCCTACACTCTATACCCTACACTCTACACTCTATACCCTACACTCTATATCCTACACTCTACACTCTATACCATACACTCTATACCCTACACTCTATACCCTACACTCTATACCCTACACTCTACACCCTACACTCTATACCTTACACTCTATACCCTACACTCTATACCCTACACTCTATACCCTACACTCTACACCCTACACTCTATACTCTACACTCTATACCATACACTCTATACCCTACACTCTACACTCTATACCCTACACTCTACATCCTACACTCTATACCCTACACTCTAATCCCGACACTCTACACTCTATACCCTACACTCTATACCCTACACTCTATACCATACACTCTACACTCTCTACCCTACACTCTATACCCTACACTCTATAACATACACTCTATACCCTACACTCTATACCCTACACTCTATACCATACACTCTACACTCTATACCCTACACTCTATACCATACACTCTACACCATACACTCTATAGCATACACTCTATACCCTACACTCTACACTCTATACCCTACACTCTATACCCTACACTCTACACCCTGCACTCTATACCCTACACACTATACCCTACACTCTACACTCTATACCCTACACTCTATACCCTACACTCTATACCCTACAATCTACACTCTATACCCTACACTCTATAGCCCACACTCTACAATCTATACCCTACACTCTATACCCTACACTCTATACCCTACAGTCTATACCCTACACTCTATACCCTACACTCCACACTCTATACCTTACACTTTACACTCTATTCCCTACACTCTATACCCTACACTCTATACCCTACACTCTATACCCTACACTCTATACCCTACACTCTACACCCTACACTCTATACCCTACACTCTATACCATACACTCTATACCCTACACTCTACACTCTATACCCTACACTCTACACCCTACACTCTATACCCTACACTCTAATCCCTACACTCTACACTCTATACCCTACACTCTATACCCTACACTCTACACTCTATACCTTACACTCTACACTCTATTCCCCACACTCTATACCCTACACTCTATACCCTACACTCTATACCCTACACTCTATACCCTACACTCGACACCCTATACCCTACACTCTATACCATACACTCTATACCCTACACTCTACACTCTATACCCTACACTCTACACCCTACACTCTATACCCTACACTCTAATCCCTACACTCTACACTCTATACCCTACACTCTATACCCTACACTCTATACCCTACACTCTACCCTCTCTACCCTACACTCTATACCCTGCACTCTATACCCTACACTCTATACCCTACACTTTATACCCTACACTCTATACCCTACACTCTATACCATACACTCTACACTCTATACCCTACACTCTATACCATACACTCTACACCATACACTCTATAGCATACACTCTATACCCTACACTCTACACTCTATACCCTACACTCTATACCCTACACTCTACACCCTGCACTCTATACCCTACACACTATACCCTACACTCTACACTCTATACCCTACACTCTATACCCTACACTCTATACCCTACAATCTACACTCTATACCCTACACTCTATAGCCTACACTCTACAATCTATACCCTACACTCTATACCCTACACTCTATACCCTACAGTCTATACCCTACACTCTATACCCTACACTCTACACTCTATACCTTACACTTTACACTCTATTCCCTACACTCTTTACCCTACACTCTATACCCTACACTCTATACCCTACACTCCATACCCTACACTCTACACCCTACACTCTATACCCTACACACTATACCATACACTCTATACCCTACACTCTACACTCTATACCCTACATGGAAACAGGAACACATGGGCTACTTGCACAGTGAACAAGTCTGTATGATCATGTTCACACACCACCAAGAAACCTGAAGACACAAAAGAGAATAGTAAAACCAAAAACACTCAGTTTGAAAAAATGTTGCAGTAATCCGCAAGTGCTAGTAAAAGATGTAAAAAACAGGGTATTTGGTTGATACGTTTTTTGCAAAAAATGTATACTAAGCTGCTCTACCAATCTTCACGGTATACCCTTATCAGAGCAGTCCTAACTAATGTATGCAATCCCTATCTGATGTATTTAAAAACCTGATCATCTGTATATAACCTGTGTGAACAGGGTTCAGAGAGGAAAAATCCATGTGTGCATACAGGGTAGAACAGCTTTTGTGCAGATAGCCCAAGAGGAGTGGTGGAACTCCCCAGTCTTGTAGACACAAGAGAACAATTATGGAAACAGGAACACATGGGCTACTTGCACAGTGAACAAGTCTGTATGATCATGTTCACACACCACCAAGAAACCTGAAGACACAAAAGAGAATAGTAAAACCAAAAACACTCAGTTTGAAAAAATGTTGCAGTAATCCGCAAGTGCTAGTAAAAGATGTAAAAAACAGGGTATTTGGTTGATACGTTTTTTGCAAAAAATGTATACTAAGCTGCTCTACCAATCTTCACGGTATACCCTTATCAGAGCAGTCCTAACTAATGTATGCAATCCCTATCTGATGTATTTAAAAACCTGATCATCTGTATATAACCTGTGTGAACAGGGTTCAGAGAGGAAAAATCCATGTGTGCATACAGGGTAGAACAGCTTTTGTGCAGATAGCCCAAGAGGAGTGGTGGAACTCCCCAGTCTTGTAGACACAAGAGAACAATTATGGAAACAGGAACACATGGGCTACTTGCACAGTGAACAAGTCTGTATGATCATGTTCACACACCACCAAGAAACCTGAAGACACAAAAGAGAATAGTAAAACCAAAAACACTCAGTTTGAAAAAATGTTGCAGTAATCCGCAAGTGCTAGTAAAAGATGTAAAAAACAGGGTATTTGGTTGATACGTTTTTTGCAAAAAATGTATACTAAGCTGCTCTACCAATCTTCACGGTATACCCTTATCAGAGCAGTCCTAACTAATGTATGCAATCCCTATCTGATGTATTTAAAAACCTGATCATCTGTATATACCCTACACTCTATACCCTACACTCTATACCCTACACTCTATACCCTACACTCTACACTCTATACCCTACACTCTACACTATATACCCTGCACTCTATACCCTACACTCTATACCCTACACTCTATACCCTACACTCTATACCCTACACTCTTCACTATATACCCTACACTCTACACCCTACACTCTATACCCTACACTCTAATCCCTACACTGTACACTCTATACCCTACACTCTATACCCTACACTCTACACTCTATACCTTACACTCTGCACTCTATTCCCTACACTCTATACCCTACACTCTATACCCTACACTCTATACCCTACACTCTATACTCTACACTCTACACCCTACACTCTATACCCTACACTCTATACCATACACTCTATACCCTACACTCTACACTCTATACCCTACACTCTACACCCTACACTCTATACCCTACACTCTAATCCCTACACTCTACACTCTATACCCTACACTCTATACCCTACACTCTATACCCTACACTCTACACTCTCTACCATACACTCTATACCCTGCACTCTATACCCTACACTCTATACCCTACACTCTACACTCTATACCCTACACTCTACACTCTATACCCTACACTCTATACCCTACACTCTATACCCTACACTCTATACCCTACACTCTATACCCTACACTCTACACTCTATGCCCTACACTCTACACTCTATACCCTACACTCTACACTCTATACCCTACACTCTACACTCTATACCCTACACTCTATACCCTACACTCTATACCCTACACTCTATACCCTACACTCTACACTCTATGCCCTACACTCTACACTCTATACCTTACACTCTACACTCTATTCCCTACACTCTATACCCTACACTCTATACCCTACACTCTACACCCCACACTCTATACCCTACACTCTATACCATACACTCTATACCCTACACTCTACACTCTATACCCTACACTCTACACCCTACACTCTATACACTACACTCTAATCCCTACACTCTACACTCTCTACCCTACACTCTATACCCTACACTCTACACTCTCTACCCTACACTCTCTACCCTACACTCTATACCCTACACTCTATACCCTACACTCTACACTCTATACCCTTCACTCTATACCCTACACTCTATACCCTACACTCTACACTCTATACCCTACACTCTACACTCTATACCCTGCACTCTATACCCTACACTCTATACCCTACACTCTATACCCTACACTCTATACCCTACACTCTTCACTATATACCCTACACTCTACACCCTACACTCTATACCCTACACTCTAATCCCTACACTGTACACTCTATACCCTACACTCTATACCCTACACTCTACACTCTATACCTTACACTCTGCACTCTATTCCCTACACTCTATACCCTACACTCTATACCCTACACTCTATACCCTACACTCTATACTCTACACTCTACACCCTACACTCTATACCCTACACTCTATACCATACACTCTATACCCTACACTCTACACTCTATACCCTACACTCTACACCCTACACTCTATACCCTACACTCTAATCCCTACACTCTACACTCTATACCCTACACTCTATACCCTACACTCTATACCCTACACTCTACACTCTCTACCCTACACTCTATACCCTGCACTCTATACCCTACACTCTATACCCTACACTCTACACTCTATACCCTACACTCTACACTCTATACCCTACACTCTATACCCTACACTCTATACCCTACACTCTATACCCTACACTCTATACCCTACACTCTACACTCTATACCCTACACTCTACACTCTATACCCTACACTCTATACCCTACACTCTATACCCTACACTCTACACTCTATGCCCTACACTCTACACTCTATACCTTACACTCTACACTCTATTCCCTACACTCTATACCCTACACTCTATACCCTACACTCTACACCCCACACTCTATACCCTACACTCTATACCATACACTCTATACCCTACACTCTACACTCTATACCCTACACTCTACACCCTACACTCTATACACTACACTCTAATCCCTACACTCTACACTCTATACCCTACACTCTATACCCTACACTCTATACCCTACACTCTACACTCTCTACCCTACACTCTCTACCCTACACTCTATACCCTACACTCTATACCCTACACTCTACACTCTATACCCTACACTCTACACTCTATACCCTACACTCTATACCCTACACTCTATACCCTACACTCTACACTCTATGCCCTACACTCTACACTCTATACCCTACACTCTATACCCTACACTCTATACCCTACACTCTACACTCTATACCCTACACTCTATACCCTACACTCTATGCCCTACACTCTATACCCTACACTCTATACCCTACACTCTATACCCTACACTCTACACTCTATACCCTACACTCTATACCCTACACTCTACACTATATACCCTACACTCTATACCCTACACTCTATACCCTACACTCTACACTCTATACCCTACACTCTATACCCTACACTCTATGCCCTACACTCTATACCCTACACTCTATACCCTACACTCTATACCCTACACTCTATACCCTACACTCTATACCCTATACTCTACACTCTATACCCTACAGTCTATACCCTACACTCTATACCCTACACTCTGCACTCTATACCCTACACTCTATACCCTACACTCTATACCCTACACTCTACACTCTATATCCTACACTCTATACCCTACACTCTATGCCCTACACTCTATACCCTACACTCTATACCCTACACTCTATACCCTACACTCTACACTCTATACCCTACACTCTATACCCTACACTCTATACCCTACACTCTACACTCTATTCCCTACACTCTATACCCTACACTCTATACCCTACACTCTATACCCTACACTCTACACCCTACACTCTATAAACTACACTCTATACCATACACTCTATACCCTACACTCTACACTCTATGCCCTACACTCTACACCCTACACGCTATACCCTACACTCTAATCCCTACACTCTACACTCTATACCCTACACTCTATACCCTACACTCTACACTCTATACCTTACACTCTACACTCTATTCCCTACACTCTATACCTTACACTCTATACCCTACACTCTATACCCTACACTCTATACCCTACACTCTACACTCTATACCCTACACTCTATACCCTACACTCTATACCCTACACTCTACACTCTATGCCCTACACTCTACACTCTATACCCTACACTCTATACCCTACACTCTATACCCTACACTCTACACTCTATACCCTACACTCTATACCCTACACTCTATGCCCTACACTCTATACCCTACACTCTACACTCTACACTCTATACCCTACACTCTACACTCTATACCCTACACTCTATACCCTACACTCTATACCCTACACTCTACACTATATACCCTACACTCTATACCCTACACTCTATACCCTACACTCTACACTCTATACCCTACACTCTATACCCTACACTCTATGCCCTACACTCTATACCCTACACTCTATACCCTACACTCTATACCCTACACTCTATACCCTACACTCTATACCCTATACTCTACACTCTATACCCTACAGTCTATACCCTACACTCTATGCCCTACACTCTGCACTCTATACCCTACACTCTATACCCTACACTCTATACCCTACACTCTACACTCTATATCCTACACTCTATACCCTACACTCTATGCCCTACACTCTATACCCTACACTCTATACCCTACACTCTATACCCTACACTCTACACTCTATACCCTACACTCTATACCCTACACTCTATACCCTACACTCTACACTCTATTCCCTACACTCTATACCCTACACTCTATACCCTACACTCTATACCCTACACTCTACACCCTACACTCTATAAACTACACTCTATACCATACACTCTATACCCTACACTCTACACTCTATGCCCTACACTCTACACCCTACACGCTATACCCTACACTCTAATCCCTACACTCTACACTCTATACCCTACACTCTATACCCTACACTCTACACTCTATACCTTACACTCTACACTCTATTCCCTACACTCTATACCTTACACTCTATACCCTACACTCTATACCCTACACTCTATACCCTACACTCTACACCCTACACTCTATACCCTACACTCTATACCATACACTCTATACCCTACACTCTACACTCTATACCCTACACTCTACACCCTACACTCTATACCCTACACTCTAATCCCTACACTCTACACTCTATACCCTACACTCTATACCCTACACTCTATACCCTACACTCTACACTCTCTACCCTACACTCTATACCCTGCACACTATACCCTACACTCTATACCCTACACTCTACACTCTATACCCTACACTCTACACTCTACACCCTACACTCTATACCCTACACTCTATACCCTACACTCTACACTCTATACCCTACACTCTACACTCTATACCCTACACTCTACACTCTATACCCTACACTCTACACTCTATACCCTACACTCTACACTCTATACCCTACACTCTATACCCTACACTCTATACCCTACACTCTATACCCTACACTCTAATCCCTACACTCTACACTCTATACCCTACACTCTATACCCTACACTCTATACCCTACACTCTACACTCTCTACCCTACACTCTATACCCTGCACACTATACCCTACACTCTATACCCTACACTCTACATGCTATACCCTACACTCTACACTCTATACCCTACACTCTATACCCTTCACTCTATACCCTACACTCTATACCCTACACTCTATACCCTACACTCTATACCCTACACTCTACACTCTATACCCTACACTCTACACTCTATACCCTACACTCTACACTCTATACCCTACACTCTATACCCTACACTCTATACCCTACACTCTATACCCTACACTCTATACCCTACACTCTACACTCTATGCCCTACACTCTACACTCTATACCTTACACTCTACACTCTATTCCCTACATTCTGTACCCTACACTCTATACCCTAAACTCTACACCCCACACTCTATACCCTACACTCTATACCATACACTCTATACCCTACACTCTACACTCTATACCCTACACTCTACACCCTACACTCTATACACTACACTATAATCCCTACACTCTACAATCTATACCCTACACTCTATACCCTACACTATATACCCTACACTCTACACTCTCTACCCTACACTCTCTACCCTACACTGTATACCCTACACTCTATACCCTACACTCTACACTCTATACCCTACACTCTACACTCTATACCCTACACTCTATGCCCTACACTCTATACCCTACACTCTACACTCGATGCCCTACACTCTACACTCTATACCCTACACTCTATACCCTACACTCTATACCCTACACTCTACACTCTATACCCTACACTCTATACCCTACACTCTATGCCCTACACTCTATACCCTACACTCTATACCCTACACTCTATACCCTACACTCTATACCCTACACTCTACACTCTATACCCTACACTCTATAGCCTACACTCTACAATCTATACCCTACACTCTATACCCTACAGTCTATACCCTACACTCTATACCCTACACTCTACACTCTATACCTTACACTCTACACTCTATTCCCTACACTCTATACCCTACACTCTATACCCTACACTCTATACCCTACACTCTATACCCTACACTCTATACCCTACACTCTACACCCTACACTCTATACCCTACACTCTATACCATACACTCTATACCCTACACTCTACACTCTATACCCTACACTCTACATCCTACACTCTATACCCTACACTCTAATCCCGACACTCTACACTCTATACCCTACACTCTATACCCTACACTCTATACCCTACACTCTATACCCTACACTCTACACTCTCTACCCTACACTCTATACCCTACACTCTATACCCTACACTCTACACTCTATACCCTACACTCTATACCCTACACTCTACACCCTACACTCTATACCCTACACTTTATGCCCTACACTCTATACCCTACACTCTATACCCTACACTCTATACCGTACACTCTACACTCTATACTCTACACTCTATACCCTACACTCTATACCCTACACTCTACACTCTATACCCTACACTCTATACCCTACACTCTATACCCTACACTCTACACTCTATACCCTACACTCTATACCCTACACTCTATGCCCTACACTCTATACCCTACACTCTGTACCCTACACTCTATACCCTACACTCTATACCCTACACTCTATGCCCTACACTCTATACCCTACACTCTGTACCCTACACTCTATACCCTACACTCTATACCCTACACTCTACACTCTATACCCTACCCTCTCTACCCTACACTCTATACCCTACACTCTACACCCTATACCCTACACTCTATGCCCTACACTCTATACCCTACACTCTACACTCTATACCCTACACTCTATACCCTACACTCTATGCCCTACACTCTATACCCTACACTCTATACCCTACACTCTATACCCTACACTCTACACTCTATACCCTACACTCTATACCCTACACTCTATACCCTACACTCTATACCCTACACTCTACACTCTATACCCTACACTCTATACCCTACACTCTATGCCCTACACTCTATACCCTACACTCTATACCCTACACTCTATACCCTACACTCTACACTCTATACCCTACACTCTATACCCTACACTCTATACCCTACACTCTACACTCTATTCCCTACACTCTATACCCTACACTCTATACCCTACACTCTATACCCTACACTCTACACCCTACACTCTATACCCTACACTCTATACCCTACACTCTACACTCTATACCCTACACTCTATACCCTACACTCTATGCCCTACACTCTATACCCTACACTCTGTACCCTACACTCTATACCCTACACTCTATACCCTACACTCTACACTCTATACCCTACCCTCTATACCCTACACTCTATACCCTACACTCTACACTCTATACCCTACACTCTATGCCCTACACTCTATACCCTACACTCTACACTCTATACCCTACACTCTATACCCTACACTCTATGCCCTACACTCTATACCCTACACTCTATACCCTACACTCTATACCCTACACTCTACACTCTATACCCTACACTCTATACCCTACACTCTATACCCTACACTCTATACCCTACACTCTACACTCTATACCCTACACTCTATACCCTACACTCTATGCCCTACACTCTATACCCTACACTCTATACCCTACACTCTATACCCTACACTCTACACTCTATACCCTACACTCTATACCCTACACTCTATACCCTACACTCTACACTCTATTCCCTACACTCTATACCCTACACTCTATACCCTACACTCTATACCCTACACTCTACACCCTACACTCTATACCCTACACTCTATACCATACACTCTATACCCTACACTCTACACTCTATGCCCTACACTCTACACCCTACACTCTATACCCTACACTCTAATCCCTACACTCTACACTCTATACCCTACACTCTATACCCTACACTCTATACCCTACACTCTACACTCTATACCCTACACTCTATACCCTACACTCTATACCCTACACTCTATACCCTACACTCTACACTCTATGCCCTACACTCTACACTCTATACCCTACACTCTACACTCTATACTCTACACTCTATACCCTACACTCTATACCCTACACTCTATACCCTACACTCTATACCCTACACTCTACACTCTATGCCCTACACTCTATACCCTACACTCTATACCCTACACTCTACACTCTATGCCCTACACTCTACACTCTATACCCTACACTCTACACTCTATACTCTACACTCTATACCCTACACTCTATACCCTACACTCTATACCCTACACTCTATGCCCTACACTCTATACCCTACACTCTATACCCTACACTCTATACCCTACACTCTACACTCTATACCCTACACTCTATACCCTACACTCTATACCCTACACTCTACACTCTATTCCCTACACTCTATACCCTACACTCTATACCCTACACTCTATACCCTACACTCTACACCCTACACTCTATACCCTACACTCTATACCCTACACTCTACACTCTATACCCTACACTCTATACCCTACACTCTATGCCCTACACTCTATACCCTACACTCTGTACCCTACACTCTATACCCTACACTCTATACCCTACACTCTACACTCTATACCCTACCCTCTATACCCTACACTCTATACCCTACACTCTACACTCTATACCCTACACTCTATGCCCTACACTCTATACCCTACACTCTACACTCTATACCCTACACTCTATACCCTACACTCTATGCCCTACACTCTATACCCTACACTCTATACCCTACACTCTATACCCTACACTCTACACTCTATACCCTACACTCTATACCCTACACTCTATACCCTACACTCTATACCCTACACTCTACACTCTATACCCTACACTCTATACCCTACACTCTATGCCCTACACTCTATACCCTACACTCTATACCCTACACTCTATACCCTACACTCTACACTCTATACCCTACACTCTATACCCTACACTCTATACCCTACACTCTACACTCTATTCCCTACACTCTATACCCTACACTCTATACCCTACACTCTATACCCTACACTCTACACCCTACACTCTATACCCTACACTCTATACCATACACTCTATACCCTACACTCTACACTCTATGCCCTACACTCTACACCCTACACTCTATACCCTACACTCTAATCCCTACACTCTACACTCTATACCCTACACTCTATACCCTACACTCTATACCCTACACTCTACACTCTATACCCTACACTCTATACCCTACACTCTATACCCTACACTCTATACCCTACACTCTACACTCTATGCCCTACACTCTACACTCTATACCCTACACTCTACACTCTATACTCTACACTCTATACCCTACACTCTATACCCTACACTCTATACCCTACACTCTATACCCTACACTCTACACTCTATGCCCTACACTCTATACCCTACACTCTATACCCTACACTCTACACTCTATGCCCTACACTCTACACTCTATACCCTACACTCTACACTCTATACTCTACACTCTATACCCTACACTCTATACCCTACACTCTATACCCTACACTCTATACCCTACACTCTACACTCTATGCCCTACACTCTACACCCTACACTCTATACCCTACACTCTAATCCCTACACTCTACACTCTATACCCTACACTCTATACCCTACACTCTACACTCTCTACCCTACACTCTCTACCCTACACTCTCTACCCTACACTCTATACCCTACACTCTATACCCTACACTCTACACTCTATACCCTACACTCTACACTCTATACCCTACACTCTATACCCTACACTCTACACTCTATACCCTACACTCTATACCCTACACTCTATGCCCTACACTCTATACCCTACACTCTATACCCTACACTCTATACCCTACACTCTACACTCTATACCCTACACTCTATACCCTACACTCTACACTCTATACCCTACACTCTATACCCTACACTCTGTACCCTACACTCTACACTCTATACCCTACACTCTATACCCTACACTCTATGCCCTACACTCTATACCCTACACTCTATACCCTACACTCTATACCCTACACTCTATACCCTACACTCTACACTCTATACCCTACACTCTATACCCTACACTATATACCCTACACTCTACACTCTATACCCTACACTCTATACCCTACACTCTATACCCTACACTCTACACTCTATACCCTACACTCTATACCCTACACTCTATACCCTACACTCTACACTCTATACCCTACACTCTATACCCTACACTCTATGCCCTACACTCTATACCCTACACTCTATACCCTACACTCTATACCCTACACTCTACACTCTATACCCTACACTCTATACCCTACACTCTATACCCTACACTCTACACTCTATACCCTACACTCTATGCCCTACACTCTATACCCTACACTCTACACTCTATACCCTACACTCTATACCCTACACTCTATGCCCTACACTCTATACCCTACACTCTATACCCTACACTCTATACCCTACACTCTATACCCTACACTCTACACTCTATACCCTACACTCTATACCCTACACTCTATACCCTACACTCTATACCCTACACTCTACACTCTATATCCTACACTCTATACCCTACACTCTATGCCCTACACTCTATACCCTACACTCTATACCCTACACTCTATACCCTACACTCTACACTCTATACCCTACACTCTATACCCTACACTCTATACCCTACACTCTACACTCTATTCCCTACACTCTATACCCTACACTCTATACCCTACACTCTACACCCTACACTCTATACCCTACACTCTATACCATACACTCTATACCCTACACTCTACACCCTACACTCTATACCCTACACTCTATACCCTACACTCTACACTCTATACCCTACACTCTATACCCTACACTCTATACCCTACACTCTACACTCTATACCCTACACTCTATGCCCTACACTCTATACCCTACACTCTACACTCTATACCCTACACTCTATACCCTACACTCTATGCCCTACACTCTATACCCTACACTCTATACCCTACACTCTATACCCTACACTCTACACTCTATACCCTACACTCTATACCCTACACTCTATACCCTACACTCTATACCCTACACTCTACACTCTATACCCTACACTCTATACCCTACACTCTATGCCCTACACTCTATACCCTACACTCTACACTCTATACCCTACACTCTATACCCTACACTCTATACCCTACACTCTACACTCTATTCCCTACACTCTATACCCTACACTCTATACCCTACACTCTATACCCTACACTCTACACCCTACACTCTATACCCTACACTCTATACCCTACACTCTACACTCTATACCCTACACTCTATACCCTACACTCTATGCCCTACACTCTATACCCTACACTCTGTACCCTACACTCTATACCCTACACTCTATACCCTACACTCTACACTCTATACCCTACCCTCTATACCCTACACTCTATACCCTACACTCTACACTCTATACCCTACACTCTATGCCCTACACTCTATACCCTACACTCTACACTCTATACCCTACACTCTATACCCTACACTCTATGCCCTACACTCTATACCCTACACTCTATACCCTACACTCTATACCCTACACTCTACACTCTATACCCTACACTCTATACCCTACACTCTATACCCTACACTCTATACCCTACACTCTACACTCTATACCCTACACTCTATACCCTACACTCTATGCCCTACACTCTATACCCTACACTCTATACCCTACACTCTATACCCTACACTCTACACTCTATACCCTACACTCTATACCCTACACTCTATACCCTACACTCTACACTCTATTCCCTACACTCTATACCCTACACTCTATACCCTACACTCTATACCCTACACTCTACACCCTACACTCTATACCCTACACTCTATACCATACACTCTATACCCTACACTCTACACTCTATGCCCTACACTCTACACCCTACACTCTATACCCTACACTCTAATCCCTACACTCTACACTCTATACCCTACACTCTATACCCTACACTCTATACCCTACACTCTACACTCTATACCCTACACTCTATACCCTACACTCTATACCCTACACTCTATACCCTACACTCTACACTCTATGCCCTACACTCTACACTCTATACCCTACACTCTACACTCTATACTCTACACTCTATACCCTACACTCTATACCCTACACTCTATACCCTACACTCTATACCCTACACTCTACACTCTATGCCCTACACTCTATACCCTACACTCTATACCCTACACTCTACACTCTATGCCCTACACTCTACACTCTATACCCTACACTCTACACTCTATACTCTACACTCTATACCCTACACTCTATACCCTACACTCTATACCCTACACTCTATACCCTACACTCTACACTCTATGCCCTACACTCTACACCCTACACTCTATACCCTACACTCTAATCCCTACACTCTACACTCTATACCCTACACTCTATACCCTACACTCTACACTCTCTACCCTACACTCTCTACCCTACACTCTATACCCTACACTCTATACCCTACACTCTACACTCTATACCCTACACTCTACACTCTATACCCTACACTCTATACCCTACACTCTACACTCTATACCCTACACTCTATACCCTACACTCTATGCCCTACACTCTATACCCTACACTCTATACCCTACACTCTATACCCTACACTCTACACTCTATACCCTACACTCTATACCCTACACTCTACACTCTATACCCTACACTCTATACCCTACACTCTATACCCTACACTCTACACTCTATACCCTACACTCTATACCCTACACTCTATGCCCTACACTCTATACCCTACACTCTATACCCTACACTCTATACCCTACACTCTATACCCTACAGTCTACACTCTATACCCTACACTCTATACCCTACACTATATACCCTACACTCTACACTCTATACCCTACACTCTATACCCTACACTCTATACCCTACACTCTACACTCTATACCCTACACTCTATACCCTACACTCTATACCCTACACTCTACACTCTATACCCTACACTCTATACCCTACACTCTATACCCTACACTCTATACCCTACACTCTATACCCTACACTCTATACCCTACACTCTACACTCTATACCCTACACTCTATACCCTACACTCTATACCCTACACTCTACACTCTATACCCTACACTCTATGCCCTACACTCTATACCCTACACTCTACACTCTATACCCTACACTCTACACCCTACACTCTATACACTACACTCTAATCCCTACACTCAACACTCTATACCCTACACTCTATACCCTACACTCTATACCCTATACTCTACACTCTCTACCCTACACTCTCTACCCTACACTCTATACCCTACACTCTATACCCTACACTCTACACTCTATTCCCTACACTCTACACTCTATACCCCACACTCTATACCCTACACTCTATACCCTACACTCTACACTCTATGCCCTACACTCTACACTCTATACCCTACACTCTATACCCTACACTCTATACCCTACACTCTACACTCTATACCCTACACTCTATACCCTACACTCTATACCCTACACTCTATACCCTACACTCTATACCCTACACTCTATACCCTACACTCTACACTCTATACCCTACACTCTATACCCTACACTCTATACCCTACACTCTACACTCTATACCCTACACTCTATACCCTACACTCTATACCCTACACTCTACACTCTATACCCTACACTCTATACCCTACACTCTATACCCTACACTCTATACCCTTCACTCTATACCCTACGCTCTACACTCTATACCCTACACTCTATACCCTACACTCTATACCCTACACTCTATACCCTACACTCTACACTCTATACCCTACGCTCTATACCCTACACTCTATGCCCTACACTCTATACCCTACACTCTATACCCTACACTCTATACTCTACACTCTATTCCCTACACTCTATACCCTACACTCTATACCCTACACTCTATACCATACACTCTATACCCTACACTCTACACTCTATACCCTACACTCTACATCCCACACTCTATACCCTACACTCTAATCCCGACACTCTACACTCTATACCCTACACTCTATACCCTACACTCTACACTCTATACCCTACACTCTATACCCTACACTCTATACCCTACACTCTACACTCTATACCCTACACTCTATAACCTACACTCTATACCCTACACTCTATACCCTACACTCTATACCCTACACTCTACACTCTATACCCTACACTCTATACCCTACACTCTATACCCTACACTCTACACTCTATACCCTACGCTCTATACCCTACACTCTATGCCCTACACTCTATACCCTACACTCTATACCCTACACTCTATACCCTACACTCTACACTCTATTCCCTACACTCTATACCCTACACTCTATACCCTACACTCTATACCATACACTCTATACCCTACACTCTACACTCTATACCCTACACTCTACATCCCACACTCTATACCCTACACTCTAATCCCGACACTCTACACTCTATACCCTACACTCTATACCCTACACTCTATACCCTACACTCTACACTCTCTACCCTACACTCTATACCCTACATTCTATAACATGCACTCTATACCCTACACTCTATACCCTACACTCTATATCATACACTCTACACTCTATACCCTACACTCTATACCATACACTCTACACCATACACTCTATAGCATACACTCTATACCCTACACTCTACATTCTATACCCTACACTCTATACCCTACACTCTATACCCTACACTCTATACCCTACACTCAATACCCTACACTCTACACTCTATACCCTACACTCTATAGCCTACACTCTACAATCTATACCCTACACTCTATACCCTACACTCTATACCCTACAGTCTATACCCTACACTCTATACCCTACACTCTACACTCTATACCTTACACTCTACACTCTATTCCCTACACTCTATACCCTACACTCTATACCCTACACTCTATACCCTACACTCTATACCCTACACTCTACACCCTACACTCTAATCCCTACACTCTATACCCTACACTCTATACCCTACACTCTACACTCTATACCTTACACTCTACACTCTATTCCCTACACTCTATACCCTACAATCTATACCCTACACTCTATACACTACACTCTATACCCTACACTCTATACAATACAATCTATACCCTACACTCTACACTCTATACCCTACACTCTACACCCTACACTCTATACCCTACACTCTAATCCCTACACTCTATACCCTACACTCTATACCCTACACTCTACACTCTATACCTTACACTCTACACTCTATTCCCTACAGTCTATACCCTACACTCTATACCCTACACTCTATACCCTACACTCTACACTCTATACCTTACACTCTACACTCTATTCCCTACACTCTATACCCTACACTCTATACCCTACACTCTATACCCTACACTCTATACCCTACACTCTACACCCTACACTCTATACCCTACACTCTATACCATACACTCTATACCCTACACTCTACACTCTATACCCTACACTCTACATCCTACACTCTATACCCTACACTCTAATTCCGACACTCTACACTCTATACCCTACACTCTATACCCTACACTCTATACCCTACACTCTACACTCTCTACCCTACACTCTATACCCTACACTCTATAACATACACTCTATACCCTACACTCTATACCCTACACTCTATACCATACACTCTACACTCTATACCCTACACTCTGTACCATACACTCTACACCATACACTATATAGCATACACTCTATACCCTACACTCTACACTCTATACCCTACACTCTATACCCTACACTCTACACCCTGCACTCTATACCCTACACACTATACCCTACACTTTACACTCTATACCCTACACTCTATACCCTACACTCTATACCCTACACTCTATACCCTACACTCTACACTCTATACCCTACACTCTATAGCCTACACTCTACAATCTATACCCTACACTCTATACCCTACACTCAATACCCTACAGTCTATACCCTACACTCTATACCCTACACTCAACACTCTATACCTTACACTCTACACTCTATTCCCTACACTCTATACCCTACACTCTATACCCTACACTCTATACCCTACACTCTACACCCTACACTCTATACCCTACACTCTATACCATACACTCTATACCCTACACTCTACACTCTATACCCTACACTCTACACCCAACACTCTATACCCTACACTCTAATCCCTTCACTCTACACTCTATACCCTACACTCTATACCCTACACTCTATACCTTACACTCTACACTCTATTCCCTACACTCTATACCCTACACTCTATACCCTACACTCTACACCCTACACTCTATACCCTACACTCTATACCATACACTCTATACCCTACACTCTACACTCTATACCCTACACTCTACACCCTACACTCTATACCCTACACTCTAATCCCTACACTCTACACTCTATACCTTACACTCTACACTCTATTCCCTACACTCTATACCCTACACTCTATACCCTACACTCTATACCCTACACTCTATACCCTACACTCTATACCTTACACTCTATACCATACACTCTATACCCTACACTCTACACTCTATACCCTACACTCTACAACCTACACTCTATACCCTACACTCTAATCCTACACTCTACACTCTATACCCTACACTCTATACCCTACACTCTATACCCTACACTCTACACTCTATAACCTACACTCTACACTCTATACCCTACACTCTATACCCTACACTCTATACCCTACACTCTACACTCTATGCCCTACACTCTACACTCTATACCCTACACTCTACACTCTATACCCTACACTCTACACTCTATACCCTACACTCTATACCCTACACTCTATACCCTACACTCTATACCCTACACTCTACACTCTATGCCCTACACTCTACACTCTATACCTTACACTCTACACCCTATCACCTACACTCTATACCCTACACTCTATACCCTACACTCTATACCCTACACTCTACACCCCACACTCTACACCCCACACTCTATACCCTACACTCTATACCATACACTCTATACCCTACACTCTACACTCTATACCCTACACTCTACACCCTACACTCTATACACTACACTCTAATCCCTACACTCAACACTCTATACCCTACACTCTATACCCTACACTCTATACCCTATACTCTACACTCTCTACCCTACACTCTCTACCCTACACTCTATACCCTACACTCTATACCCTACACTCTACACTCTATTCCCTACACTCTACACTCTATACCCCACACTCTATACCCTACACTCTATACCCTACACTCTACACTCTATGCCCTACACTCTACACTCTATACCCTACACTCTATACCCTACACTCTATACCCTACACTCTACACTCTATACCCTACACTCTATACCCTACACTCTATGCCCTACACTCTATACCCTACACTCTATACCCTACACTCTATACCCTACACTCTACACTCTATACCCTACACTCTATACCCTACACTCTATACCCTACACTCTACACTCTATACCCTACACTCTTTACCCTACACTCTATACCCTACACTCTACACTCTATACCCTACACTCTATACCCTACACTCTATACCCTACACTCTATACCCTTCACTCTATACCCTACGCTCTACACTCTATACCCTACACTCTATACCCTACACTCTATACCCTACACTCTATACCCTACACTCTACACTCTATACCCTACGCTCTATACCCTACACTCTATGCCCTACACTCTATACCCTACACTCTATACCCTACACTCTATACTCTACACTCTATTCCCTACACTCTATACCCTACACTCTATACCCTACACTCTATACCATACACTCTATACCCTACACTCTACACTCTATACCCTACACTCTACATCCCACACTCTATACCCTACACTCTAATCCCGACACTCTACACTCTATACCCTACACTCTATACCCTACACTCTACACTCTATACCCAACACTCTATACCCTACACTCTATACCCTACACTCTACACTCTATACCCTACACTCTATACCCTACACTCTATACCCTACACTCTATACCCTACACTCTATACCCTACACTCTACACTCTATACCCTACACTCTATACCCTACACTCTATACCCTACACTCTACACTCTATACCCTACGCTCTATACCCTACACTCTATGCCCTACACTCTATACCCTACACTCTATACCCTACACTCTATACCCTACACTCTACACTCTATTCCCTACACTCTATACCCTACACTCTATACCCTACACTCTATACCATACACTCTATACCCTACACTCTACACTCTATACCCTACACTCTACATCCCACACTCTATACCCTACACTCTAATCCCGACACTCTACACTCTATTCCCTACAGTCTATACCCTACACTCTATACCCTACACTCTATACCCTACACTCTACACTCTATACCTTACACTCTACACTCTATTCCCTACACTCTATACCCTACACTCTATACCCTACACTCTATACCCTACACTCTATACCCTACACTCTACACCCTACACTCTATACCCTACACTCTATACCATACACTCTATACCCTACACTCTACACTCTATACCCTACACTCTACATCCTACACTCTATACCCTACACTCTAATTCCGACACTCTACACTCTATACCCTACACTCTATACCCTACACTCTATACCCTACACTCTACACTCTCTACCCTACACTCTATACCCTACACTCTATAACATACACTCTATACCCTACACTCTATACCCTACACTCTATACCATACACTCTACACTCTATACCCTACACTCTGTACCATACACTCTACACCATACACTATATAGCATACACTCTATACCCTACACTCTACACTCTATACCCTACACTCTATACCCTACACTCTACACCCTGCACTCTATACCCTACACACTATACCCTACACTTTACACTCTATACCCTACACTCTATACCCTACACTCTATACCCTACACTCTATACCCTACACTCTACACTCTATACCCTACACTCTATAGCCTACACTCTACAATCTATACCCTACACTCTATACCCTACACTCAATACCCTACAGTCTATACCCTACACTCTATACCCTACACTCAACACTCTATACCTTACACTCTACACTCTATTCCCTACACTCTATACCCTACACTCTATACCCTACACTCTATACCCTACACTCTACACCCTACACTCTATACCCTACACTCTATACCATACACTCTATACCCTACACTCTACACTCTATACCCTACACTCTACACCCAACACTCTATACCCTACACTCTAATCCCTTCACTCTACACTCTATACCCTACACTCTATACCCTACACTCTATACCTTACACTCTACACTCTATTCCCTACACTCTATACCCTACACTCTATACCCTACACTCTACACCCTACACTCTATACCCTACACTCTATACCATACACTCTATACCCTACACTCTACACTCTATACCCTACACTCTACACCCTACACTCTATACCCTACACTCTAATCCCTACACTCTACACTCTATACCTTACACTCTACACTCTATTCCCTACACTCTATACCCTACACTCTATACCCTACACTCTATACCCTACACTCTATACCCTACACTCTATACCTTACACTCTATACCATACACTCTATACCCTACACTCTACACTCTATACCCTACACTCTACAACCTACACTCTATACCCTACACTCTAATCCTACACTCTACACTCTATACCCTACACTCTATACCCTACACTCTATACCCTACACTCTACACTCTATAACCTACACTCTACACTCTATACCCTACACTCTATACCCTACACTCTATACCCTACACTCTACACTCTATGCCCTACACTCTACACTCTATACCCTACACTCTACACTCTATACCCTACACTCTACACTCTATACCCTACACTCTATACCCTACACTCTATACCCTACACTCTATACCCTACACTCTACACTCTATGCCCTACACTCTACACTCTATACCTTACACTCTACACCCTATCACCTACACTCTATACCCTACACTCTATACCCTACACTCTATACCCTACACTCTACACCCCACACTCTACACCCCACACTCTATACCCTACACTCTATACCATACACTCTATACCCTACACTCTACACTCTATACCCTACACTCTACACCCTACACTCTATACACTACACTCTAATCCCTACACTCAACACTCTATACCCTACACTCTATACCCTACACTCTATACCCTATACTCTACACTCTCTACCCTACACTCTCTACCCTACACTCTATACCCTACACTCTACACTCTATTCCCTACACTCTACACTCTATACCCCACACTCTATACCCTACACTCTATACCCTACACTCTACACTCTATGCCCTACACTCTACATTCTATACCCTACACTCTATACCCTACACTCTATACCCTACACTCTACACTCTATACCCTACACTCTATACCCTACACTCTATGCCCTACACTCTATACCCTACACTCTATACCCTACACTCTATACCCTACACTCTACACTCTATACCCTACACTCTATACCCTACACTCTATACCCTACACTCTACACTCTATACCCTACACTCTATACCCTACACTCTATACCCTACACTCTACACTCTATACCCTACACTCTATACCCTACACTCTATACCCTACACTCTATACCCTTCACTCTATACCCTACGCTCTACACTCTATACCCTACACTCTATACCCTACACTCTATACCCTACACTCTATACCCTACACTCTACACTCTATACCCTACGCTCTATACCCTACACTCTATGCCCTACACTCTATACCCTACACTCTATACCCTACACTCTATACTCTACACTCTATTCCCTACACTCTATACCCTACACTCTATACCCTACACTCTATACCATACACTCTATACCCTACACTCTACACTCTATACCCTACACTCTACATCCCACACTCTATACCCTACACTCTAATCCCGACACTCTACACTCTATACCCTACACTCTATACCCTACACTCTACACTCTATACCCAACACTCTATACCCTACACTCTATACCCTACACTCTACACTCTATACCCTACACTCTATACCCTACACTCTATACCCTACACTCTATACCCTACACTCTATACCCTACACTCTACACTCTATACCCTACACTCTATACCCTACACTCTATACCCTACACTCTACACTCTATACCCTACGCTCTATACCCTACACTCTATGCCCTACACTCTATACCCTACACTCTATACCCTACACTCTATACCCTACACTCTACACTCTATTCCCTACACTCTATACCCTACACTCTATACCCTACACTCTATACCATACACTCTATACCCTACACTCTACACTCTATACCCTACACTCTACATCCCACACTCTATACCCTACACTCTAATCCCGACACTCTACACTCTATACCCTACACTCTATACCCTACACTCTATACCCTACACTCTACACTCTCTACCCTACACTCTATACCCTACATTCTATAACATGCACTCTATACCCTACACTCTATACCCTACACTCTATATCATACACTCTACACTCTATACCCTACACTCTATACCATACACTCTACACCATACACTCTATAGCATACACTCTATACCCTACACTCTACATTCTATACCCTACACTCTATACCCTACACTCTATACCCTACACTCTATACCCTACACTCAATACCCTACACTCTACACTCTATACCCTACACTCTATAGCCTACACTCTACAATCTATACCCTACACTCTATACCCTACACTCTATACCCTACAGTCTATACCCTACACTCTATACCCTACACTCTACACTCTATACCTTACACTCTACACTCTATTCCCTACACTCTATACCCTACACTCTATACCCTACACTCTATACCCTACACTCTATACCCTACACTCTACACCCTACACTCTAATCCCTACACTCTATACCCTACACTCTATACCCTACACTCTACACTCTATACCTTACACTCTACACTCTATTCCCTACACTCTATACCCTACAATCTATACCCTACACTCTATACACTACACTCTATACCCTACACTCTATACAATACAATCTATACCCTACACTCTACACTCTATACCCTACACTCTACACCCTACACTCTATACCCTACACTCTAATCCCTACACTCTATACCCTACACTCTATACCCTACACTCTACACTCTATACCTTACACTCTACACTCTATTCCCTACACTCTATACCCTACAATCTATACCCTACACTCTATACACTACACTCTATACCCTACACTCTACACCCTAAACTCTATACCCTACACTCTATACCATACACTCTATCCCCTACACTCTACACTCTATACCATACACTCTACACCCTACACTCTATACCCTACACTCTAATCCCTACACTCTACACTCTGTACCCTACACTCTATACCCTACACTCTATACCCTACACTCTACACTCTCTACCCTACACTCTATACCCTGCATTCTATACCCTACACTCTATACCCTACACTCTACACTCTATACCCTACACTCTACACTCTATACCCTACACTCTATACCCTACACTCTATACCCTACACTCTATACCCTACACTCTACACTCTATGCCCTACACTCTACACTCTATACCCTACACTCTACACTCTATACCCTACACTCTACACTCAATACCCTACACTCTATACCCTACATTCTATACCCTACACTCTACACTCTATGCCATACACTCTACACTCTATACCTTACACTCTACACTCTATTCCCTACACTCTATACCCTACACTCTATACCCTACACTCTATACCCTACACTCTACACCCCACACTCTATACCCTACACTCTATACCATACAATCTATACCCTACACTCTACACTCTATACCCTACACTCTACACCCTACACTCTATACACTACACTCTAATCCCTACACTCTACACTCTATACCCTACACTCTATACCCTACACTCTATACCCTACACTCTACACTCTCTACCCTACACTCTATACCCTACACTCTATACCCTACACTCTACACTCTATACCCTACACTCTATACCCTACACTCTATACCCTACACTCTACACTCTATGCCCTACACTCTACACTCTATACCCTACACTCTATACCCTACACTCTATATCCTACACTCTATACCCTACACTCTATACCCTACACTCTATGCCCTACACTCTATACCCTACACTCTATACCCTACACTCTATACCCTACACGCTACACTCTATACCCTACACTCTATACCCTACACTCTATACCCTACACTCTACACTCTATACCCTACACTCTATACCCTACACTCTATACCCTACACTCTACACTCTATACCCTACACTCTATACCCTACACTCTATGCCCTACACTCTATACCATACACTCTATACCCTACACTCTATACCCTACACTCTATACCCTACACTCTATACCCTACACTCTACACTCTATACCCTATACTCTATACCCTACCTTCTATACCCTACACTCTACACTCTATACCCTACATTCTATGCCCTACGCTCTATACCCTACACTCTACACTCTATACCCTACACTCTATACCCTACACTCTATGCCCTACACTCTATACCCTACACTCTATACCCTACACTCTATACCCTACACTCTATACCCTACACTCTACACTCTATACCCTACACTCTATACCCTACACTCTATACCCTACACTCTACACTCTATACCCTACTCTCTATACCCTACACTCTATGCCCTACACTCTATACCCTACACTCTATACCCTACACTCTATACCCTACACTCTACACTCTATACCCTACACTCTATACCCTACACTCTACACTCTATTCCCTACACTCTATACCCTACACTCTATACCCTACACTCTATACCCTACACTCTACACCCTACACTCTACACCCTACACTCTATACCATACACTCTATACCCTACACTCTACACTCTATACCCTACACTCTATACCCTACACTCTATACCCTACACTCTACACTCTATACCCTACACTCTACACTCTATACCCTACACTCTATACCCTACACTCTATACCCTACACTCTATACCCTACACTCTACACTCTATGCCCTACACTCTACACTCTATACCCTACACTCTACACTCTATACCCTACACTCTACACTCTATACCCTACACTCTATACCCTACACTCTATACCCTACACTCTATACCCTACACTCTACACTCTATGCCCTACACTCTACACTCTATACCTTACACTCAACACTCTATTCCCTACACTCTATACCCTACACTCTATACCCTACACTCTATACCCTACATTCTATACCCTACACTCTACACCCTACATTCTATACCCTACACTCTATACCATACACTCTATACCCTACACTCTACACTCTATGCCCTACACTCTACACCCTACACTCTATACCCTACATTCTAATCCCTACACTCTACACTCTATACCCTACACTCTATACCCTACACTCTATACCCTACACTCTACACTCTCTACCCTACACTCTCTACCCTACACTCTATACCCTACACTCTATACCCTACACTCTACACTCTATACCCTACACTCTACACTCTATACCCTACACTCTATACCCTACACTCTATACCCTACACTCAACACTCTATACCCTACACTCTATACCCTACACTCTATACCCTACACTCTATACCCTACACTCTATACCCTACACTCTACACTCTATACCCTACACTCTATACCCTACACTCTACACTCTATACCCTACACTCTATACCCTACACTCTATACCCTACACTCTACACTCTATACCCTACACTCTATACCCTACACTCTATGCCCTACACTCTATACCCTACACTCTATACCCTACACTCTATACCCTACACTCTACACTCTATACCCTACACTCTATACCCTACACTCTATACCCTACACTCTACACTCTATACCCTACACTCTATACCCTACACTCTATGCTCTACACTCTATACCCTACACTCTATACCCTACACTCTATACCCTACACTCTATACCCTACACTCTAATCCCTACACTCTATACCCTACACTCTATACCCTACACTCTACACTCTATACCCTACACTCTATACCCTACACTCTATGCCCTACACTCTATACCCTACACTCTATACCCTACACTCTATACCCTACACTCTACACTCTATACCCTACACTCTATACCCTACACTCTATACCCTACACTCTACACTCTATACCCTACACTCTATACCCTACACTCTATGCTCTACACTCTATACCCTACACTCTATACCCTACACTCTATACCCTACACTCTACACTCTATACCCTACACTCTATACCCTACACTCTATACCCTACACTCTAATCCCTACACTCTACACTCTATACCCTACACTCTATACCCTACACTCTATACCCTACACTCTATACCCTACACTCTACACTCTATACCCTACACTCTATACCCTACACTCTATGCCCTACACTCTATACCCTACACTCTATACCCTACACTCTACACTCTATACCCTACACTCTATAGCCTACACTCTACAATCTATACCCTACACTCTATACCCTACACTCTATACCCTACACTCTATACCCTACACTCTACACTCTATACCTTACACTCTATATCATACACTCTACACTCTATACCCTACACTCTACACTCTATACCCTACACTCTATACCCTACACTCTATACCCTACACTCTACACTCTATACCCTACACTCTACACTCTATACCCTACACTCTATACCCTACACTCTATACCCTACACTCTATACCCTACACTCTATACCCTACACTCTACACTCTATGCCCTACACTCTACACTCTATACCCTACACTCTACACTCTATACCCTACACTCTACACTCTATACCCTACACTCTATACCCTACACTCTATACCCTACACTCTATACCCTACACTCTACACTCTATGCCCTACACTCTACACTCTATACCTTACACTCAACACTCTATTCCCTACACTCTATACCCTACACTCTATACCCTACACTCTATACCCTACATTCTATACCCTACACTCTACACCCTACATTCTATACCCTACACTCTATACCATACACTCTATACCCTACACTCTACACTCTATGCCCTACACTCTACACCCTACACTCTATACCCTACATTCTAATCCCTACACTCTACACTCTATACCCTACACTCTATACCCTACACTCTATACCCTACACTCTACACTCTCTACCCTACACTCTCTACCCTACACTCTATACCCTACACTCTATACCCTACACTCTACACTCTATACCCTACACTCTACACTCTATACCCTACACTCTATACCCTACACTCTATACCCTACACTCAACACTCTATACCCTACACTCTATACCCTACACTCTATACCCTACACTCTATACCCTACACTCTATACCCTACACTCTACACTCTATACCCTACACTCTATACCCTACACTCTACACTCTATACCCTACACTCTATACCCTACACTCTATACCCTACACTCTACACTCTATACCCTACACTCTATACCCTACACTCTATGCCCTACACTCTATACCCTACACTCTATACCCTACACTCTATACCCTACACTCTACACTCTATACCCTACACTCTATACCCTACACTCTATACCCTACACTCTACACTCTATACCCTACACTCTATACCCTACACTCTATGCTCTACACTCTATACCCTACACTCTATACCCTACACTCTATACCCTACACTCTATACCCTACACTCTAATCCCTACACTCTATACCCTACACTCTATACCCTACACTCTACACTCTATACCCTACACTCTATACCCTACACTCTATGCCCTACACTCTATACCCTACACTCTATACCCTACACTCTATACCCTACACTCTACACTCTATACCCTACACTCTATACCCTACACTCTATACCCTACACTCTACACTCTATACCCTACACTCTATACCCTACACTCTATGCTCTACACTCTATACCCTACACTCTATACCCTACACTCTATACCCTACACTCTACACTCTATACCCTACACTCTATACCCTACACTCTATACCCTACACTCTAATCCCTACACTCTACACTCTATACCCTACACTCTATACCCTACACTCTATACCCTACACTCTATACCCTACACTCTACACTCTATACCCTACACTCTATACCCTACACTCTATGCCCTACACTCTATACCCTACACTCTATACCCTACACTCTACACTCTATACCCTACACTCTATAGCCTACACTCTACAATCTATACCCTACACTCTATACCCTACACTCTATACCCTACAGTCTATACCCTACACTCTATACCCTACACTCTACACTCTATACCTTACACTCTATATCATACACTCTACACTCTATACCCTACACTCTATACCATACACTCTACACCATACACTCTATAGCATACACTCTATACCCTACACTCTACATTCTATACCCTACACTCTATACCCTACACTCTATACCCTACACTCTATACCCTACACTCAATACCCTACACTCTACACTCTATACCCTACACTCTATAGCCTACACTCTACAATCTATACCCTACACTCTATACCCTACACTCTATACCCTACAGTCTATACCCTACACTCTATACCCTACACTCTACACTCTATACCTTACACTCTACACTCTATTCCCTACACTCTATACCCTACACTCTATACCCTACACTCTATACCCTACACTCTATACCCTACACTCTACACCCTACACTCTAATCCCTACACTCTATACCCTACACTCTATACCCTACACTCTACACTCTATACCTTACACTCTACACTCTATTCCCTACACTCTATACCCTACAATCTGTACCCTACACTCTATACACTACACTCTATACCCTACACTCTATACAATACAATCTATACCCTACACTCTACACTCTATACCCTACACTCTACACCCTACACTCTATACCCTACACTCTAATCCCTACACTCTATACCCTACACTCTATACCCTACACTCTACACTCTATACCTTACACTCTACACTCTATTCCCTACACTCTATACCCTACAATCTATACCCTACACTCTATACACTACACTCTATACCCTACACTCTACACCCTAAACTCTATACCCTACACTCTATACCATACACTCTATCCCCTACACTCTACACTCTATACCATACACTCTACACCCTACACTCTATACCCTACACTCTAATCCCTACACTCTACACTCTGTACCCTACACTCTATACCCTACACTCTATACCCTACACTCTACACTCTCTACCCTACACTCTATACCCTGCATTCTATACCCTACACTCTATACCCTACACTCTACACTCTATACCCTACACTCTACACTCTATACCCTACACTCTATACCCTACACTCTATACCCTACACTCTATACCCTACACTCTACACTCTATGCCCTACACTCTACACTCTATACCCTACACTCTACACTCTATACCCTACACTCTACACTCTATACCCTACACTCTATACCCTACATTCTATACCCTACACTCTACACTCTATGCCATACACTCTACACTCTATACCTTACACTCTACACTCTATTCCCTACACTCTATACCCTACACTCTATACCCTACACTCTATACCCTACACTCTACACCCCACACTCTATACCCTACACTCTATACCATACAATCTATACCCTACACTCTACACTCTATACCCTACACTCTACACCCTACACTCTATACACTACACTCTAATCCCTACACTCTACACTCTATACCCTACACTCTATACCCTACACTCTATACCCTACACTCTACACTCTCTACCCTACACTCTATACCCTACACTCTATACCCTACACTCTACACTCTACACTCTATACCCTACACTCTATACCCTACACTCTATACCCTACACTCTACACTCTATGCCCTACACTCTACACTCTATACCCTACACTCTATACCCTACACTCTATATCCTACACTCTATACCCTACACTCTATACCCTACACTCTATGCCCTACACTCTATACCCTACACTCTATACCCTACACTCTATACCCTACACGCTACACTCTATACCCTACACTCTATACCCTACACTCTATACCCTACACTCTACACTCTATACCCTACACTCTATACCCTACACTCTATACCCTACACTCTACACTCTATACCCTACACTCTATACCCTACACTCTATGCCCTACACTCTATACCATACACTCTATACCCTACACTCTATACCCTACACTCTATACCCTACACTCTATACCCTACACTCTACACTCTATACCCTATACTCTATACCCTACCTTCTATACCCTACACTCTACACTCTATACCCTACATTCTATGCCCTACGCTCTATACCCTACACTCTACACTCTATACCCTACACTCTATACCCTACACTCTATGCCCTACACTCTATACCCTACACTCTATACCCTACACTCTATACCCTACACTCTATACCCTACACTCTACACTCTATACCCTACACTCTATACCCTACACTCTATACCCTACACTCTACACTCTATACCCTACTCTCTATACCCTACACTCTATGCCCTACACTCTATACCCTACACTCTATACCCTACACTCTATACCCTACACTCTACACTCTATACCCTACACTCTATACCCTACACTCTACACTCTATTCCCTACACTCTATACCCTACACTCTATACCCTACACTCTATACCCTACACTCTACACCCTACACTCTACACCCTACACTCTATACCATACACTCTATACCCTACACTCTACACTCTATACCCTACACTCTATACCCTACACTCTATACCCTACACTCTACACTCTATACCCTACACTCTACACTCTATACCCTACACTCTATACCCTACACTCTATACCCTACACTCTCTACCCTACACTCTATAACCTACACTCTATAACATACACTCTATACCCTACACTCTATACCCTACACTCTATAGCCTACACTCTACAATCTATACCCTACACTCTATACCCTACACTCTATACCCTACACTCTACACTCTCTACCCTACACTCTATACCCTACACTCTATAACATACACTCTATACCCTACACTCTATACCCTACACTCTATACCCTACACTCTACACTCTATACCCTACACTCTATACCCTACACTCTACACCCTGCACTCTATACCCTACACACTATACCCTACACTCTACACTCTATACCCTACACTCTATACCCTACACTCTATACCCTACACTCTACACTCTATACCCTACACTCTATAGCCTACACTCTACAATCTATACCCTACACTCTATACCCTACACTCTATACCCTACAGTCTATACCCTACACTCTATACCCTACACTCTACACTCTATACCTTACACTCTACACTCTATTCCCTACACTCTATACCCTACACTCTATACCCTACACTCTATACCCTACACTCTATACCCTACACTCTACACCCTACACTCTATACCCTACACTCTATACCATACACTCTATACCCTACACTCTACACTCTATACCCTACACTCTACACCCTACACTCTATACCCTACACTCTAATCCCTTCACTCTACACTCTATACCCTACACTCTATACCCTACACTCTACACTCTATACCTTACACTCTACACTCTATTCCCTACACTCTATACCCTACACTCTATACCCTACACTCTATACCCTACACTCTACACCCTACACTCTATACCATACACTCTATACACTACACTCTACACTCTATACCCTACACTCTACACCCTACACTCTATACCCTACACTCTAATCCCTACACTCTACACTCTATACCCTACACTCTATACCCTACACTCTATACCCTACACTCTACACACTCTACCCTACACTCTATACCCTACACTCTATACCCTACACTCTATACCCTACACTCTACACTCTATACCCTACACTCTACACTCTATACCCTACACTCTATACCCTACACTCTATACCCTACACTCTACACTCTATACCTTACACTCTACACTCTATTCCCTACACTCTATACCCTACACTCTATACCCTACACTCTATACCCTACACTCTATACCCAACACTCTACACCCTACACTCTATACCCTACACTCTATACCATACACTCTATACCCTACACTCTACACTCTATACCCTACACTCTATACCCTACACTCTATACCCTACACTCTATACCCTACACTCTACACGCTATACCCTACACTCTACACTTTATACCCTACACTCTATACCCTACACTCTATACCCTACACTCTATACCATACACTCCATACCCTACACTCTATACCGTACACTCTATACCCTACACTCTATACCCTACAATCTATACCCTACACTCTACACCCTACACTCTATACCTTACACTCTATACCCTACACTCTATACCCTACACTCTAAACTCTATACCCTACACTCTACACTCTACACTTTATAAGTATATAAGGGGACAATACAAATATCTCGCTGAGGATCTGTTTATACCAAGGAAGGTGACGGGCACAAGGGGGCATTCTTTGCGTCTGGAGGAGAGAAGGTTTTTCCACCAACATAGAAGAGGATTCTTTACTGTTAGGGCAGTGAGAATCTGGAATTGCTTGCCTGAGGAGGTGGTGATGGCGAACTCAGTCGAGGGGTTCAAGAGAGGCCTGGATGTCTTCCTGGAGCAGAACAATATTGTATCATACAATTATTAGGTTCTGTAGAAGGACGTAGATCTGGGTATTTATTATGATGGAATATAGGCTGAACTGGATGGACAAATGTCTTTTTTCGGCCTTACTAACTATGTTACTATGTTACTATGTTACACTCTATACCCTACACTCTATAACATACACTCTATACCCTACACTCTATACCCTACACTCTATACCCTACACTCTACACTCTATACCCTACACTCTATACCATACACTCTACACCATACACTCTATAGCATACACTCTATACCCTACACTCTACACTCTATACCCTACACTCTATACCCTACACTCTACACCCTGCACTCTATACCCTACACACTATACCCTACACTCTACACTCTATACCCTACACTCTATACCCTACACTCTATACCCTACACTCTATACCCTACACTCTATACCCTACACTCTATAGCCTACAATCTATACCCTACACTCTATATCCTACAGTCTATACCCTACACTCTATACCCTACACTCTACACTCTATACCTTACACTCTACACTCGATTCCCTACACTCTATACCCTACACTCTATACCCTACACTCTATACCCTACACTCTATACCCTACACTCTACACCCTACACTCTATACCCTACACTCTATACCATACACTCTATACCCTACACTCTACACTCTATACCCTACACTCTACACCCTACACTCTATACCCTACACTCTAATCCCTACACTCTACACTCTATACCCTACACTCTATACCCTATACTCTACACTCTATACCTTACACTCTACACTATATTCCCTACACTCTATACCCTACACTCTATACCCTACACTCTATACCCTACACTCTACACCCTACACTCTATACCCTACACTCTATACCATACACTCTATACCCTACACTCTACACTCTATACCCTACATTCTACACACTACACTCTATACCCTACACTCTAATCCCTACACTCTACACTCTATACCCTACACTCTATACCCTACACTCTATACCCTACACTCTACACTCTCTACCCTACACTCTATACCCTACACTCTATAACATACACTCTATACCCTACACTCTACACCCTACGCTCTATACCATACACTCTACACTGTATACCCTACACTCTATACCATACACTCTACACCATACACTCTATAGCATACACTCTATACCCTACACTCTACACTCTATACCCTACACTCTATACCCTACACTCTACACTCTATACCCTACACTCTACACTCTATACCCTACACACTATACCCTACACTCTATACCCTACACTCTAATCCCTACACTCTACACTCTATACCCTACACTCTATACCCTACACTCTACACTCTATACCTTACACTCTACACTCTATTCCCTACACTCTATACCCTACACTTTATACCCTACACTCTATACCCTACACTCTACACCCTACACTCTATACTCTACACTCTATACCATACACTCTATACCCTACACTCTACACTCTATTCCCTACACTCTATACCCTACACTCTATACCCTACACTCTATACCCTACACTCTACACCCTACACTCTATACTCTACACTCTATACCATACACTCTATACCCTACACTCTACACTCTATGCCCTACACTCTACACCCTACACTCTATACCCTACACTCTAATCCCTACACTCTACACTCTATACCTTACACTCTATACCCTACACTCTACACTCTATACCTTACACTCTACACTCTATTCCCTACACTCTATACCCTACACTCTATACCCTACACTCTATACCCTACACTCTATACCCTACACTCTATACCCTATACTCTACACTCTATACCTTACACTCTACACTCTATTCCCTACACTCTATACCCTACACTCTATACCCTACACTCTATACCCTACACTCTATACCCTACACTCTACACTCTATACCCTACACTCCACACCCTACACTCTATACCCTACACTCTAATCCCTACACTCTACACTCTATACCCTACACTCTATACCCTACACTCTATACCCTACACTCTACACTCTCTACCCTACACTCTACACTCTATACCCTACACTCTATACCCTACACTCTATACCCTACACTCTATACCCTACAATCTACACTCTATGCCCTACACTCTACACTCTATACCCTACACTCTACACTCTATACCCTACACTCTACACTCTATACCCTACACTGTATACCCTACACTCTATACCCTACACTCTATACCCTACACTCTATACCCTACACTCTACACTCTATGCCCTACACTCTACACTCTGTACCTTACACTCAACACTCTATTCCCTACACTCTATACCCTACACTCTATACCCTACACTCTATACCCTACACTCTACACCCTACACTCTATACTCTACACTCTATACCATACACTCTATACCCTACACTCTACACTCTATGCCCTACACTCTACACCCTACACTCTATACCCTACACTCTAATCCCTACACTCTACACTCTCTACCCTACACTCTCTACCCTACACTCTCTACCCTACACTCTATACCCTACACTCTACACTCTATGCCCTACACTCTACACTCTATACCCTACACTCTATACCCTACACTCTATACCCTACACTCTACACTCTATACCCTACACTCTATACCCTACACTCTACACTCTATACCCTACACTCTACACTCTATACCCTACACACTATACCCTACACTCTATACCCTACACTCTAATCCCTACACTCTACACTCTATACCCTACACTCTATACCCTACACTCTACACTCTATACCTTACACTCTACACTCTATTCCCTACACTCTATACCCTACACTCTATACCCTACACTCTATACCCTACACTCTATACCCAACACTCTACACCCTACACTCAATACCCTACACTCTATACCATACACTCTATACCCTACACTCTACACTCTATACCCTACACTCTACACTCTATACCCTACACTCTATACCCTACACTCTATACCCTATACTCTATACCCGACACTCTACACGCTATACCCTACACTCTACACTCTATACCCTACACTCTAAACCCTACACTCTATACCCTACACTCTATACCCTACACTCTATACCCTACACTCTACACTCTATACCCTACACTCTATACCCTACACTCTACACCCTACACTCTATACCCTACACTCTATGCCCTACACTCTATACCCTACACTCTATACCCTACACTCTATACCCTACACTCTACCCTCTATACCCTACACTCTGTACCATACACTATATACCCTACACTCTACACTCTATACCCTACACTCTATACCCTACACTCTATACCCTACACTCTATACCCTACACTCTACACTCTATACCCTACATTCTGTACCATACACTCTATACCATACACTCTACAATCTATACCCTACACTCTATACCATACACTCTACACCATACACTCTATAGCATACACTCTATACCCTACACTCTACACTCTATACCCTACACTCTATACCCTACACTCTACACCCTGCACTCTATACCCTACACACTATACCCTACACTCTACACTCTATACCCTACACTCTATACCCTACACTCTATACCCGACACTCTACACGCTATACCCTACACTCTACACTCTATACACTACACTCTAAACCCTACACTCTATACCCTACACTCTATACCCTACACTCTATACCCTACACTCTACACTCTATACCCTACACTCTATACCCTACACTCTACACCCTACACTCTATACCCTACACTCTATGCCCTACACTCTATACCCTACACTCTATGCCCTACACTCTACACTCTGTACCTTACACTCAACACTCTATTCCCTACACTCTATACCCTACACTCTATACCCTACACTCTATACCCTACACTCTACACCCTACACTCTATACTCTACACTCTATACCATACACTCTATACCCTACACTCTACACTCTATGCCCTACACTCTACACCCTACACTCTATACCCTACACTCTAATCCCTACACTCTACACTCTCTACCCTACACTCTCTACCCTACACTCTATACCCTACACTCTATACCCTACACTCTACACTCTATGCCCTACACTCTACACTCTATACCCTACACTCTATACCCTACACTCTATACCCTACACTCTACACTCTATACCCTACACTCTATACCCTACACTCTATCTCCTACACTCTATACCCTACACTCTATACCCTACACTCTATACCCTACACTCTATACCCTACACTCTACACTCTATACCCTACACTCTATACCCTACACTCTATACCCTACACTCTACACTCTATACCCTACACTCTATACCCTACACTCTATGCCCTACACTCTATACCCTACACTCTATACCCTACACTCTATACCCTACACTCTACACTCTATACCCTACACTCTACACTCTATACCCGACACACTATACCCTACACTCTATACCCTACACTCTAATCCCTACACTCTACACTCTATACCCTACACTCTATACCCTACACTCTACACTCTATACCTTACACTCTACACTCTATTCCCTACACTCTATACCCTACACTCTATACCCTACACTCTATACCCTACACTCTATACCCAACACTCTACACCCTACACTCAATACCCTACACTCTATACCATACACTCTATACCCTACACTCTACACTCTATACCCTACATTCTACACACTACACTCTATACCCTACACTCTAATCCCTACACTCTACACTCTATACCCTACACTCTATACCCTACACTCTATACCCTACACTCTACACTCTCTACCCTACACTCTATACCCTACACTCTATAACATACACTCTATACCCTACACTCTACACCCTACGCTCTATACCATACACTCTACACTGTATACCCTACACTCTATACCATACACTCTACACCATACACTCTATAGCATACACTCTATACCCTACACTCTACACTCTATACCCTACACTCTATACCCTACACTCTACACTCTATACCCTACACTCTACACTCTATACCCTACACACTATACCCTACACTCTATACCCTACACTCTAATCCCTACACTCTACACTCTATACCCTACACTCTATACCCTACACTCTACACTCTATACCTTACACTCTACACTCTATTCCCTACACTCTATACCCTACACTTTATACCCTACACTCTATACCCTACACTCTACACCCTACACTCTATACTCTACACTCTATACCATACACTCTATACCCTACACTCTACACTCTATTCCCTACACTCTATACCCTACACTCTATACCCTACACTCTATACCCTACACTCTACACCCTACACTCTATACTCTACACTCTATACCATACACTCTATACCCTACACTCTACACTCTATGCCCTACACTCTACACCCTACACTCTATACCCTACACTCTAATCCCTACACTCTACACTCTATACCTTACACTCTATACCCTACACTCTACACTCTATACCTTACACTCTACACTCTATTCCCTACACTCTATACCCTACACTCTATACCCTACACTCTATACCCTACACTCTATACCCTACACTCTATACCCTATACTCTACACTCTATACCTTACACTCTACACTCTATTCCCTACACTCTATACCCTACACTCTATACCCTACACTCTATACCCTACACTCTATACCCTACACTCTACACTCTATACCCTACACTCCACACCCTACACTCTATACCCTACACTCTAATCCCTACACTCTACACTCTATACCCTACACTCTATACCCTACACTCTATACCCTACACTCTACACTCTCTACCCTACACTCTACACTCTATACCCTACACTCTATACCCTACACTCTATACCCTACACTCTATACCCTACAATCTACACTCTATGCCCTACACTCTACACTCTATACCCTACACTCTACACTCTATACCCTACACTCTACACTCTATACCCTACACTGTATACCCTACACTCTATACCCTACACTCTATACCCTACACTCTATACCCTACACTCTACACTCTATGCCCTACACTCTACACTCTGTACCTTACACTCAACACTCTATTCCCTACACTCTATACCCTACACTCTATACCCTACACTCTATACCCTACACTCTACACCCTACACTCTATACTCTACACTCTATACCATACACTCTATACCCTACACTCTACACTCTATGCCCTACACTCTACACCCTACACTCTATACCCTACACTCTAATCCCTACACTCTACACTCTCTACCCTACACTCTCTACCCTACACTCTCTACCCTACACTCTATACCCTACACTCTACACTCTATGCCCTACACTCTACACTCTATACCCTACACTCTATACCCTACACTCTATACCCTACACTCTACACTCTATACCCTACACTCTATACCCTACACTCTACACTCTATACCCTACACTCTACACTCTATACCCTACACACTATACCCTACACTCTATACCCTACACTCTAATCCCTACACTCTACACTCTATACCCTACACTCTATACCCTACACTCTACACTCTATACCTTACACTCTACACTCTATTCCCTACACTCTATACCCTACACTCTATACCCTACACTCTATACCCTACACTCTATACCCAACACTCTACACCCTACACTCAATACCCTACACTCTATACCATACACTCTATACCCTACACTCTACACTCTATACCCTACACTCTACACTCTATACCCTACACTCTATACCCTACACTCTATACCCTATACTCTATACCCGACACTCTACACGCTATACCCTACACTCTACACTCTATACCCTACACTCTAAACCCTACACTCTATACCCTACACTCTATACCCTACACTCTATACCCTACACTCTACACTCTATACCCTACACTCTATACCCTACACTCTACACCCTACACTCTATACCCTACACTCTATGCCCTACACTCTATACCCTACACTCTATACCCTACACTCTATACCCTACACTCTACCCTCTATACCCTACACTCTGTACCATACACTATATACCCTACACTCTACACTCTATACCCTACACTCTATACCCTACACTCTATACCCTACACTCTATACCCTACACTCTACACTCTATACCCTACATTCTGTACCATACACTCTATACCATACACTCTACAATCTATACCCTACACTCTATACCATACACTCTACACCATACACTCTATAGCATACACTCTATACCCTACACTCTACACTCTATACCCTACACTCTATACCCTACACTCTACACCCTGCACTCTATACCCTACACACTATACCCTACACTCTACACTCTATACCCTACACTCTATACCCTAAACTCTATACCCGACACTCTACACGCTATACCCTACACTCTACACTCTATACACTACACTCTAAACCCTACACTCTATACCCTACACTCTATACCCTACACTCTATACCCTACACTCTACACTCTATACCCTACACTCTATACCCTACACTCTACACCCTACACTCTATACCCTACACTCTATGCCCTACACTCTATACCCTACACTCTATGCCCTACACTCTACACTCTGTACCTTACACTCAACACTCTATTCCCTACACTCTATACCCTACACTCTATACCCTACACTCTATACCCTACACTCTACACCCTACACTCTATACTCTACACTCTATACCATACACTCTATACCCTACACTCTACACTCTATGCCCTACACTCTACACCCTACACTCTATACCCTACACTCTAATCCCTACACTCTACACTCTCTACCCTACACTCTCTACCCTACACTCTATACCCTACACTCTATACCCTACACTCTACACTCTATGCCCTACACTCTACACTCTATACCCTACACTCTATACCCTACACTCTATACCCTACACTCTACACTCTATACCCTACACTCTATACCCTACACTCTATCTCCTACACTCTATACCCTACACTCTATACCCTACACTCTATACCCTACACTCTATACCCTACACTCTACACTCTATACCCTACACTCTATACCCTACACTCTATACCCTACACTCTACACTCTATACCCTACACTCTATACCCTACACTCTATGCCCTACACTCTATACCCTACACTCTATACCCTACACTCTATACCCTACACTCTACACTCTATACCCTACACTCTACACTCTATACCCGACACACTATACCCTACACTCTATACCCTACACTCTAATCCCTACACTCTACACTCTATACCCTACACTCTATACCCTACACTCTACACTCTATACCTTACACTCTACACTCTATTCCCTACACTCTATACCCTACACTCTATACCCTACACTCTATACCCTACACTCTATACCCAACACTCTACACCCTACACTCAATACCCTACACTCTATACCATACACTCTATACCCTACACTCTACACTCTATACCCTACACTCTACACTCTATACCCTACACTCTATACCCTACACTCTATACCCTACATTCTATACCCGACACTCTACACGCTATACCCTACACTCTACACTCTATACCCTACTCTCTAAACCCTACACTCTATACCCTACACTCTATACCCTACACTCTATACCCTACACTGTACACTCTATACCCTACACTCTATACCCTACACTCTACACCCTACACTCTATACCCTACACTCTATGCCCTACACTCTATACCCTACACTCTACACTCTATACCCTACACTCTGTACCATACACTATATACCCTACACTCTACACTCTATACCCTACACTCTATACCCTACACTCTATACCCTACACTCTATACCCTACACTCTACACTCTATACCCTACACTCTGTACCATACACTCTATACCATGCACTCTACAATCTATACCCTACACTCTATACCATACACTCTACACCATACACTCTATAGCATACACTCTATACCCTACACTCTACACTCTATACCCTACACTCTATACCCTACACTCTACACCCTGCACTCTATACCCTACACTCTATACCCTACACTCTATACCCTACACTCTATACCCTACACTCTACACTCTATACCCTACACTCTATACCCTACACTCTACACCCTACACTCTATACCCTACACTCTATGCCCTACACTCTATACCCTACACTCTACACTCTATACCCTACACTCTGTACCATACACTATATACCCTACACTCTACACTCTATACCCTACACTCTATACCCTACACTCTATACCCTACACTCTATACCCTACACTCTACACTCTATACCCTACACTCTGTACCATACACTCTATACCATACACTCTACAATCTATACCCTACACTCTATACCATACACTCTACACCATACACTCTATAGCATACACTCTATACCCTACACTCTACACTCTATACCCTACACTCTATACCCTACACTCTACACCCTGCACTCTATACCCTACACACTATACCCTACACTCTACACTCTATACCCTACACTCTATACCCTACACTCTATACCCTACACTCTATACCCTACACTCTACACTCTATACCCTACACTCTATACCCTACACTCTATAGCCTACAATCTATACCCTACACTCTATACCCTACAGTCTATACCCTACACTCTATACCCTACACTCTACACTCTATACCTTACACTCTACACTCGATTCCCTACACTCTATACCCTACACTCTATACCCTACACTCTATACCCTACACTCTATACCCTACACTCTACACCCTACACTCTATACCCTACACTCTATACCATACACTCTATACCCTACACTCTACACTCTATACCCTACACTCTACACCCTACACTCTATACCCTACACTCTAATCCCTACACTCTACACTCTATACCCTACACTCTATACCCTATACTCTACACTCTATACCTCACACTCTACACTCTATTCCCTACACTCTATACCCTACACTCTATACCCTACACTCTATACCCTACACTCTACACCCTACACTCTATACCCTACACTCTATACCATACACTCTATACTCTACACTCTACACTCTATACCCTACACTCTACACACTACACTCTATACCCTACACTCTAATCCCTACACTCTACACTCTATACCCTACACTCTATACCCTACACTCTATACCCTACACTCTACACTCTCTACCCTACATTCTATACCCTACACTCTATAACATACACTCTATACCCTACACTCTACACCCTACACTCTATACCATACACTCTACACTGTATACCCTACACTCTATACCATACACTCTACACCATACACTCTATAGCATACACTCTATACCCTACACTCTACACTCTATGCCCTACACTCTATACCCTACACTCTACACTCTATACCCTACACTCTACACTCTATACCCTACACACTATACCCTACACTCTATACCCTACACTCTAATCCCTACACTCTACACTCTATACCCTACACTCTATACCCTACACTCTACACTCTATACCTTACACTCTACACTCTATTCCCTACACTCTATACCCTACACTCTATACCCTACACTCTATACCCTACACTCTACACCCTACACTCTATACTCTACACTCTATACCATACACTCTATACCCTACACTCTACACTCTATGCCCTACACTCTACACCCTACACTCTATACCCTACACTCTAATCCCTACACTCTACACTCTATACCTTACACTCTATACCCTACACTCTACACTCTATACCTTACACTCTACACTCTATTCCCTACACTCTATACCCTACACTCTATACCCTACACTCTATACCCTACACTCTATACCCAACGCTCTACACCCTACACTCTATACCCTACACTCTATACCATACACTCTATACCCTACACTCTACACTCTATACCCTACACTCTACACTCTATACCCTACACTCTATACCCTACACTCTATACCCTACACTCTATACCCGACACTCTACACGCTATACCCTACACTCTACACTCTATACCCTACACTCTATACCCTACACTCTATACCCTACACTCTATACCCTACACTCTATACCCTACACTCTACACTCTATACCCTACACTCTATACCCTACACTCTACACCCTACACTCTATACCCTACACTCTATGCCCTACACTCTATACCCTACACTCTATACCCTACACTCTATACCCTACACTCTACACTCTATACCCTACACTCTATACCCTACACTCTATACCCTACACTCTACACTCTATACCCTACACTCTATACCCTACACTCTATACCCTACACTCTATACCCTACACTCTACACTCTATATCCTACACTCTCTACCCTACACTCTACACTCTATACCCTACACTCTATACCCTACACTCTAATCCCTACACTCTACACTCTATACCCTACACTCTATACCCTACACTCTATACCCTACACTCTACACTCTATACCCTACACTCTATATCCTACACTCTACACTCTATACCATACATTCTATACCCTACACTCTATACCATACACTCTATACCCTACACTCTACACCCTACACTCTATACCCTACACTCTATACCCTACACTCTATTCCCTACACTCTACACCCTACACTCTATACCCTACACTCTAATCCCTACACTCTACACTCTATACCCTACACTCTATACCCTACACTCTATACCCTACACTCTACACACTCTACCCTACACTCTATACCCTACACTCTATACCCTACACTCTATTCCCTACACTCTACACTCTATACCCTACACTCTACACTCTATACCCTACACTCTATACCCTACACTCTATACCCTACACTCTACACTCTATACCTTACACTCTACACTCTATTCCCTACACTCTATACCCTACACTCTATACCATACAATCTATACCCTACACTCTACACTCTATGCCCTACACTCTACACCCTACACTCTATACCCTACACTCTAATCCCTACACTCTACACTCTATACCTTACACTCTATACCCTACACTCTACACTCTATACCTTACACTCTACACTCTATTCCCTACACTCTATACCCTACACTCTATACCCTACACTCTATACCCTACACTCTATACCCAACGCTCTACACCCTACACTCTATACCCTACACTCTATACCATACACTCTATACCCTACACTCTACACTCTATACCCTACACTCTACACTCTATACCCTACACTCTATACCCTACACTCTATACCCTACACTCTATACCCGACACTCTACACGCTATACCCTACACTCTACACTCTATACCCTACACTCTATACCCTACACTCTATACCCTACACTCTATACCCTACACTCTATACCCTACACTCTACACTCTATACCCTACACTCTATACCCGACACTCTACACCCTACACTCTATACCCTACACTCTATGCCCTACACTCTATACCCTACACTCTATACCCTACACTCTATACCCTACACTCTACACTCTATACCCTACACTCTATACCCTACACTCTATACCCTACACTCTACACTCTATACCCTACACTCTATACCCTACACTCTATACCCTACACTCTATACCCTACACTCTACACTCTATATCCTACACTCTCTACCCTACACTCTACACTCTATACCCTACACTCTATACCCTACACTCTAATCCCTACACTCTACACTCTATACCCTACACTCTATACCCTACACTCTATACCCTACACTCTACACTCTATACCCTACACTCTATATCCTACACTCTACACTCTATACCATACATTCTATACCCTACACTCTATACCATACACTCTATACCCTACACTCTACACCCTACACTCTATACCCTACACTCTATACCCTACACTCTATTCCCTACACTCTACACCCTACACTCTATACCCTACACTCTAATCCCTACACTCTACACTCTATACCCTACACTCTATACCCTACACTCTATACCCTACACTCTACACACTCTACCCTACACTCTATACCCTACACTCTATACCCTACACTCTATACCCTACACTCTACACTCTATACCCTACACTCTACACTCTATACCCTACACTCTATACCCTACACTCTATACCCTACACTCTACACTCTATACCTTACACTCTACACTCTATTCCCTACACTCTATACCCTACACTCTATACCCTACACTCTATACCCTACACTCTATACCCAACACTCTACACCCTACACTCTATACCCTACACTCTATACCATACACTCTATACCCTACACTCTACACTCTATACCCTACACTCTATACCCTACACTCTATACCCTACACTCTATACCCTACACTCTACACGCTATACCCTACACTCTACACTTTATACCCTACACTCTATACCCTACACTCTATACCCTACACTCTATACCATACACTCCATACCCTACACTCTATACCGTACACTCTATACCCTACACTCTATACCCTACAATCTATACCCTACACTCTACACCCTACACTCTATACCTTACACTCTATACCCTACACTCTATACCCTACACTCTAAACTCTATACCCTACACTCTACACTCTATACCCTACACTCTATAACATACACTCTATACCCTACACTCTATACCCTACACTCTATACCCTACACTCTACACTCTATACCCTACACTCTATACCATACACTCTACACCATACACTCTATAGCATACACTCTATACCCTACACTCTACACTCTATACCCTACACTCTATACCCTACACTCTACAACCTGCACTCTATACCCTACACACTATACCCTACACTCTACACTCTATACCCTACACTCTATACCCTACACTCTATACCCTACACTCTATACCCTACACTCTATGCCCTACACTCTATAGCCTACAATCTATACCCTACACTCTATACCCTACAGTCTATACCCTACACTCTATACCCTACACTCTACACTCTATACCTTACACTCTACACTCGATTCCCTACACTCTATACCCTACACTCTATACCCTACACTCTATACCCTACACTCTATACCCTACACTCTACACCCTACACTCTATACCCTACACTCTATACCATACACTCTATACCCTACACTCTACACTCTATACCCTACACTCTACACCCTACACTCTATACCCTACACTCTAATCCCTACACTCTACACTCTATACCCTACACTCTATACCCTATACTCTACACTCTATACCTTACACTCTACACTCTATTCCCTACACTCTATACCCTACACTCTATACCCTACACTCTATACCCTACACTCTATACCCTACACTCTATACCATACACTCTATACCCTACACTCTACACTCTATACCCTACATTCTACACACTACACTCTATACCCTACACTCTAATCCCTACACTCTACACTCTATACCCTACACTCTATACCCTACACTCTATACCCTACACTCTACACTCTCTACCCTACACTCTATACCCTACACTCTATAACATACACTCTATACCCTACACTCTACACCCTACACTCTATACCATACACTCTACACTGTATACCCTACACTCTATACCATACACTCTACACCATACACTCTATAGCATACACTCTATACCCTACACTCTACACTCTATACCCTACACTCTATACCCTACACTCTAATCCCTACACTCTACACTCTATACCCTACACTCTATACCCTACACTCTATACCCTACACTCTACACACTCTACCCTACACTCTATACCCTACACTCTATACCCTACACTCTATACCCTACACTCTACACTCTATACCCTACACTCTACACTCTATACCCTACACTCTATACCCTACACTCTATACCCTACACTCTACACTCTATACCTTACACTCTACACTCTATTCCCTACACTCTATACCCTACACTCTATACCCTACACTCTATACCCTACACTCTATACCCAACACTCTACACCCTACACTCTATACCCTACACTCTATACCATACACTCTATACCCTACACTCTACACTCTATACCCTACACTCTATACCCTACACTCTATACCCTACACTCTATACCCTACACTCTACACGCTATACCCTACACTCTACACTTTATACCCTACACTCTATACCCTACACTCTATACCCTACACTCTATACCATACACTCCATACCCTACACTCTATACCGTACACTCTATACCCTACACTCTATACCCTACAATCTATACCCTACACTCTACACCCTACACTCTATACCTTACACTCTATACCCTACACTCTATACCCTACACTCTAAACTCTATACCCTACACTCTACACTCTATACCCTACACTCTATAACATACACTCTATACCCTACACTCTATACCCTACACTCTATACCCTACACTCTACACTCTATACCCTACACTCTATACCATACACTCTACACCATACACTCTATAGCATACACTCTATACCCTACACTCTACACTCTATACCCTACACTCTATACCCTACACTCTACAACCTGCACTCTATACCCTACACACTATACCCTACACTCTACACTCTATACCCTACACTCTATACCCTACACTCTATACCCTACACTCTATACCCTACACTCTATGCCCTACACTCTATAGCCTACAATCTATACCCTACACTCTATACCCTACAGTCTATACCCTACACTCTATACCCTACACTCTACACTCTATACCTTACACTCTACACTCGATTCCCTACACTCTATACCCTACACTCTATACCCTACACTCTATACCCTACACTCTATACCCTACACTCTACACCCTACACTCTATACCCTACACTCTATACCATACACTCTATACCCTACACTCTACACTCTATACCCTACACTCTACACCCTACACTCTATACCCTACACTCTAATCCCTACACTCTACACTCTATACCCTACACTCTACACTCGATTCCCTACACTCTATACCCTACACTCTATACCCTACACTCTATACCCTACACTCTATACCCTACACTCTACACCCTACACTCTATACCCTACACTCTATACCATACACTCTATACCCTACACTCTACACTCTATACCCTACACTCTACACCCTACACTCTATACCCTACACTCTAATCCCTACACTCTACACTCTATACCCTACACTCTATACCCTATACTCTACACTCTATACCTTACACTCTACACTCTATTCCCTACACTCTATACCCTACACTCTATACCCTACACTCTATACCCTACACTCTATACCCTACACTCTATACCATACACTCTATACCCTACACTCTACACTCTATACCCTACATTCTACACACTACACTCTATACCCTACACTCTAATCCCTACACTCTACACTCTATACCCTACACTCTATACCCTACACTCTATACCCTACACTCTACACTCTCTACCCTACACTCTATACCCTACACTCTATAACATACACTCTATACCCTACACTCTACACCCTACACTCTATACCATACACTCTACACTGTATACCCTACACTCTATACCATACACTCTACACCATACACTCTATAGCATACACTCTATACCCTACACTCTACACTCTATACCCTACACTCTATACCCTACACTCTACACTCTATACCCTACACTCTACACTCTATACCCTACACACTATACCCTACACTCTATACCCTACACTCTAATCCCTACACTCTACACTCTATACCCTACACTCTATACCCTACACTCTACACTCTATACCTTACACTCTACACTCTATTCCCTACACTCTATACCCTACACTCTATACCCTACACTCTATACCCTACACTCTACACCCTACACTCTATACTCTACACTCTATACCATACACTCTATACCCTACACTCTACACTCTATGCCCTACACTCTACACCCTACACTCTATACCCTACACTCTAATCCCTACACTCTACACTCTATACCTTACACTCTATACCCTACACTCTACACTCTATACCTTACACTCTACACTCTATTCCCTACACTCTATACCCTACACTCTATACCCTACACTCTATACCCTACACTCTATACCCTACACTCTATACCCTATACTCTACACTCTATACCTTACACTCTACACTCTATTCCCTACACTCTGTACCCTACACTCTATACCCTACACTCTATACCCTACACTCTAATCCCTACACTCTACACTCTATACCCTACACTCCACACCCTACACTCTATACCCTACACTCTAATCCCTACACTCTACACTCTATACCCTACACTCTATACCCTACACTCTATACCCTACACTCTACACTCTCTACCCTACACTCTACACTCTATACCCTACACTCTATACCCTACACTCTATACCCTACACTCTATACCCTACAATCTACACTCTATGCCCTACACTCTACACTCTATACCCTACACCCTACACTCTATACCCTACACTCTACACTCTATACCCTACACTGTATACCCTACACTCTATACCCTACACTCTATACCCTACACTCTATACCCTACACTCTACACTCTATGCCCTACACTCTACACTCTGTACCTTACACTCAACACTCTATTCCCTACACTCTAAACCCTACACTCTATACCCTACACTCTATACCCTACACTCTACACCCTACACTCTATACTCTACACTCTATACCATACACTCTATACCCTACACTCTACACTCTATGCCCTACACTCTACACCCTACACTCTATACCCTACACTCTAATCCCTACACTCTACACTCTCTACCCTACACTCTATACCCTACACTCTATACCCTACACTCTACACTCTATGCCCTACACTCTACACTCTATACGCTACACTCTATACCCTACACTCTATACCCTACACTCTACACTCTATACCCTACACTCTATACCCTACACTCTATGCCCTACACTCTATACCCTACACTCTATACCCTACACTCTATACCCTACACTCTATACCCTACACTCTACACTCTATACCCTACACTCTATACCCTACACTCTATACCCTACACTCTACACTCTATACCCTACACTCTATACCCTACACTCTATGCCCTACACTCTATACCCTACACTCTATACCCTACACTCTATACCCTACACTCTACACTCTATACCCTACACTCTACACTCTATACCCTACACACTATACCCTACACTCTATACCCTACACTCTGTACCATACACTCTATACCCTACACTCTACACTCTATACCCTACACTCTACACCCTACACTCTATACCCTACACTCTAATCCCTTCACTCTACACTCTATACCCTACACTCTATACCCTACACTCTACACTCTATACCTTACACTCTACACTCTATTCCCTACACTCTATACCCTACACTCTATACCCTACACTCTATACCCTACACTCTACACCCTACACTCTATACCCTACAGTCTATACCCTACACTCTATACCCTACACTCTACACTCTATACCTTACACTCTACACTCGATTCCCTACACTCTATACCCTACACTCTATACCCTACACTCTATACCCTACACTCTATACCCTACACTCTACACCCTACACTCTATACCCTACACTCTATACCATACACTCTATACCCTACACTCTACACTCTATACCCTACACTCTACACCCTACACTCTATACCCTACACTCTAATCCCTACACTCTACACTCTATACCCTACACTCTATACCCTATACTCTACACTCTATACCTTACACTCTACACTCTATTCCCTACACTCTATACCCTACACTCTATACCCTACACTCTATACCCTACACTCTACACCCTACACTCTATACCCTACACTCTATACCATACACTCTATACCCTACACTCTACACTCTATACCCTACATTCTACACACTACACTCTATACCCTACACTCTAATCCCTACACTCTACACTCTATACCCTACACTCTATACCCTACACTCTATACCCTACACTCTACACTCTCTACCCTACACTCTATACCCTACACTCTATAACATACACTCTATACCCTACACTCTACACCCTACACTCTATACCATACACTCTACACTGTATACCCTACACTCTATACCATACACTCTACACCATACACTCTATAGCATACACTCTATACCCTACACTCTACACTCTATACCCTACACTCTATACCCTACACTCTACACTCTATACCCTACACTCTACACTCTATACCCTACACACTATACCCTACACTCTATACCCTACACTCTAATCCCTACACTCTACACTCTATACCCTACACTCTATACCCTACACTCTACACTCTATACCTTACACTCTACACTCTATTCCCTACACTCTATACCCTACACTCTATACCCTACACTCTATACCCTACACTCTACACCCTACACTCTATACTCTACACTCTATACCATACACTCTATACCCTACACTCTACACTCTATGCCCTACACTCTACACCCTACACTCTATACCCTACACTCTAATCCCTACACTCTACACTCTATACCTTACACTCTATACCCTACACTCTACACTCTATACCTTACACTCTACACTCTATTCCCTACACTCTATACCCTACACTCTATACCCTACACTCTATACCCTACACTCTATACCCTACACTCTATACCCTATACTCTACACTCTATACCTTACACTCTACACTCTATTCCCTACACTCTGTACCCTACACTCTATACCCTACACTCTATACCCTACACTCTAATCCCTACACTCTACACTCTATACCCTACACTCCACACCCTACACTCTATACCCTACACTCTAATCCCTACACTCTACACTCTATACCCTACACTCTATACCCTACACTCTATACCCTACACTCTACACTCTCTACCCTACACTCTACACTCTATACCCTACACTCTATACCCTACACTCTATACCCTACACTCTATACCCTACAATCTACACTCTATGCCCTACACTCTACACTCTATACCCTACACTCTACACTCTATACCCTACACTCTACACTCTATACCCTACACTGTATACCCTACACTCTATACCCTACACTCTATACCCTACACTCTATACCCTACACTCTACACTCTATGCCCTACACTCTACACTCTGTACCTTACACTCAACACTCTATTCCCTACACTCTAAACCCTACACTCTATACCCTACACTCTATACCCTACACTCTACACCCTACACTCTATACTCTACACTCTATACCATACACTCTATACCCTACACTCTACACTCTATGCCCTACACTCTACACCCTACACTCTATACCCTACACTCTAATCCCTACACTCTACACTCTCTACCCTACACTCTATACCCTACACTCTATACCCTACACTCTACACTCTATGCCCTACACTCTACACTCTATACGCTACACTCTATACCCTACACTCTATACCCTACACTCTACACTCTATACCCTACACTCTATACCCTACACTCTATGCCCTACACTCTATACCCTACACTCTATACCCTACACTCTATACCCTACACTCTATACCCTACACTCTACACTCTATACCCTACACTCTATACCCTACACTCTATACCCTACACTCTACACTCTATACCCTACACTCTATACCCTACACTCTATGCCCTACACTCTATACCCTACACTCTATACCCTACACTCTATACCCTACACTCTACACTCTATACCCTACACTCTACACTCTATACCCTACACACTATACCCTACACTCTATACCCTACACTCTGTACCATACACTCTATACCCTACACTCTACACTCTATACCCTACACTCTACACCCTACACTCTATACCCTACACTCTAATCCCTTCACTCTACACTCTATACCCTACACTCTATACCCTACACTCTACACTCTATACCTTACACTCTACACTCTATTCCCTACACTCTATACCCTACACTCTATACCCTACACTCTATACCCTACACTCTACACCCTACACTCTATACCCTACACTCTATACCATACACTCTATACCCTACACTCTACACTCTATACCCTACACTCTACACCCTACACTCTATACCCTACACTCTAATCCCTACACTCTACACTCTATACCCTACACTATATACCCTACACTCTATACCCTACACTCTACACACTCTACCCTACACTCTATACCCTACACTCTATACCCTACACTCTATACCCTACACTCTACACTCTATACCCTACACTCTACACTCTATACCATACACTCTATACCCTACACTCTATACCCTACACTCTAATCCCTACACTCTACACTCTATACCCTACACTCTATACCCTACACTCTACACTCTATACCTTACACTCTACACTCTATTCCCTACACTCTATACCCTACACTCTATACCCTACACTCTATACCCTACACTCTATACCCAACACTCTACACCCTACATTCTATACCCTACACTCTATACCATACAATCTATACCCTACACTCTACACGCTATACCCTACACTCTACACTTTATACCCTACACTCTATACCCTACACTCTATACCCTACACTCTATACCATACACTCCATACCCTACACTCTATACCGTACACTCTATACCCTACACTCTATACCCTACAATCTATACCCTACACTCTACACCCTACACTCTATACCTTACACTCTATACCCTACACTCTATACCCTACACTCTAAACTCTATACCCTACACTCTACACTCTATACCCTACACTCTATAACATACACTCTATACCCTACACTCTATACCCTACACTCTATACCCTACACTCTACACTCTATACCCTACACTCTATACCATACACTCTACACCATACACTCTATAGCATACACTCTATACCCTACACTCTACACTCTATACCCTACACTCTATACCCTACACTCTACAACCTGCACTCTATACCCTACACACTATACCCTACACTCTACACTCTATACCCTACACTCTATACCCTACACTCTATACCCTACACTCTATACCCTACACTCTATGCCCTACACTCTATAGCCTACAATCTATACCCTACACTCTATACCCTACAGTCTATACCCTACACTCTATACCCTACACTCTACACTTTATACCTTACACTCTACACTCGATTCCCTACATTCTATACCCTACACTCTATACCCTACACTCTATACCCTACACTCTATACCCTACACTCTACACCCTACACTCTATACCCTACACTCTATACCATACACTCTATACCCTACACTCTACACTCTATACCCTACATTCTACACACTACACTCTATACCCTACACTCTATACCCTATACTCTACACTCTATACCTTACACTCTACACTCTATTCCCTACACTCTATACCCTACACTCTATACCCTACACTCTATACCCTACACTCTACACCCTACACTCTATACCCTACACTCTATACCATACACTCTATACCCTACACTCTACACTCTATACCCTACATTCTACACACTACACTCTATACCCTACACTCTAATCCCTACACTCTACACTCTATACCCTACACTCTATACCCTACACTCTATACCCTACACTCTACACTCACTACCCTACACTCTATACCCTACACTCTATAACATACACTCTATACCCTACACTCTACACCCTACACTCTATACCATACACTCTACACTGTATACCCTACACTCTATACCATACACTCTACACCATACACTCTATAGCATACACTCTATACCCTACACTCTACACTCTATACCCTACACTCTATACCCTACACTCTACACTCTATACCCTACACTCTACACCCTACACACTATACCCTACACTCTATACCCTACACTCTAATCCCTACACTCTACACTCTATACCCTACACTCGATACCCTACACTCTACACTCTATACCTTACACTCTACACTCTATTCCCTACACTCTATACCCTACACTCTATACCCTACACTCTATACCCTACACTCTAGACCCTACACTCTATACTCTACACTCTATACCATACACTCTATACCCTACACTCTACACTCTATGCCCTACACTCTACACCCTACACTCTATACCCTACACTCTAATCCTTACACTCTACACTCTATACCTTACACTCTATACCCTACACTCTACACTCTATACCTTACACTCTACACTCTATTCCCTACACTCTATACCCTACACTCTATACCCTACACTCTATACCCTACACTCTATACCCTACACTCTATACCCTATACTCTACACTCTATACCTTACACTCTACACTCTATTCCCTACACTCTGTACCCTACACTCTATACCGTACACTCTATACCCTACACTCTAATCCCTACACTCTACACTCTATACCCTACACTCCACACCCTACAATCTATACCCTACACTCTAATCCCTACACTCTACACTCTATACCCTACACTCTATACCCTACACTCTACACTCTCTACCCTACACTCTACACTCTATACCCTACACTCTATACCCTACACTCTATACCCTACACTCTATACCCTACAATCTACACTCTATGCCCTACACTCTACACTCTATACCCTACACTCTACACTCTATACCCTACACTCTACACTCTATACCCTACACTGTATACCCTACACTCTATACCCAACACTCTATACCCTACACTCTATACCCTACACTCTACACTCTATGCCCTACACTCTACACTCTGTACCTTACACTCAACACTCTATTCCTTACACTCTATACCCTACACTCCACACCCTACAATCTATACCCTACACTCTAATCCCTACACTCTACACTCTATACCCTACACTCTATACCCTACACTCTACACTCTCTACCCTACACTCTACACTCTATACCCTACACTCTATACCCTACACTCTATACCCTACACTCTATACCCTACAATCTACACTCTATGCCCTACACTCTACACTCTATACCCTACACTCTACACTCTATACCCTACACTCTACACTCTATACCCTACACTCTATACCCAACACTCTATACCCTACACTCTATACCCTACACTCTACACTCTATGCCCTACACTCTACACTCTATACCCTACACTCTATACCATACACTCTACACCATACACTCTATAGCATACACTCTATACCCTACACTCTACACTCTATACCCTACACTCTATACCCTACACTCTACAACCTGCACTCTATACCCTACACACTATACCCTACACTCTACACTCTATACCCTACACTCTATACCCTACACTCTATACCCTACACTCTATACCCTACACTCTATGCCCTACACTCTATAGCCTACAATCTATACCCTACACTCTATACCCTACAGTCTATACCCTACACTCTATACCCTACACTCTACACTTTATACCTTACACTCTACACTCGATTCCCTACACTCTATACCCTACACTCTATACCCTACACTCTATACCCTACACTCTATACCCTACACTCTACACCCTACACTCTATACCCTACACTCTATACCATACACTCTATACCCTACACTCTACACTCTATACCCTACATTCTACACACTACACTCTATACCCTACACTCTATACCCTATACTCTACACTCTATACCTTACACTCTACACTCTATTCCCTACACTCTATACCCTACACTCTATACCCTACACTCTATACCCTACACTCTACACCCTACACTCTATACCCTACACTCTATACCATACACTCTATACCCTACACTCTACACTCTATACCCTACATTCTACACACTACACTCTATACCCTACACTCTAATCCCTACACTCTACACTCTATACCCTACACTCTATACCCTACACTCTATACCCTACACTCTACACTCACTACCCTACACTCTATACCCTACACTCTATAACATACACTCTATACCCTACACTCTACACCCTACACTCTATACCATACACTCTACACTGTATACCCTACACTCTATACCATACACTCTACACCATACACTCTATAGCATACACTCTATACCCTACACTCTACACTCTATACCCTACACTCTATACCCTACACTCTACACTCTATACCCTACACTCTACACCCTACACACTATACCCTACACTCTATACCCTACACTCTAATCCCTACACTCTACACTCTATACCCTACACTCGATACCCTACACTCTACACTCTATACCTTACACTCTACACTCTATTCCCTACACTCTATACCCTACACTCTATACCCTACACTCTATACCCTACACTCTAGACCCTACACTCTATACTCTACACTCTATACCATACACTCTATACCCTACACTCTACACTCTATGCCCTACACTCTACACCCTACACTCTATACCCTACACTCTAATCCTTACACTCTACACTCTATACCTTACACTCTATACCCTACACTCTACACTCTATACCTTACACTCTACACTCTATTCCCTACACTCTATACCCTACACTCTATACCCTACACTCTATACCCTACACTCTATACCCTACACTCTATACCCTATACTCTACACTCTATACCTTACACTCTACACTCTATTCCCTACACTCTGTACCCTACACTCTATACCGTACACTCTATACCCTACACTCTAATCCCTACACTCTACACTCTATACCCTACACTCCACACCCTACAATCTATACCCTACACTCTAATCCCTACACTCTACACTCTATACCCTACACTCTATACCCTACACTCTACACTCTCTACCCTACACTCTACACTCTATACCCTACACTCTATACCCTACACTCTATACCCTACACTCTATACCCTACAATCTACACTCTATGCCCTACACTCTACACTCTATACCCTACACTCTACACTCTATACCCTACACTCTACACTCTATACCCTACACTGTATACCCTACACTCTATACCCAACACTCTATACCCTACACTCTATACCCTACACTCTACACTCTATGCCCTACACTCTACACTCTGTACCTTACACTCAACACTCTATTCCCTACACTCTAAACCCTACACTCTATACCCTACACTCTATACCCTACACTCTACACCCTACACTCTATACTCTACACTCTATACCATACACTCTATACCCTACACTCTACACTCTATGCCCTACACTCTACACCCTACACTCTATACCCTACACTCTAATCCCTACACTCTACACTCTCTACCCTACACTCTCTACCCTACACTCTATACCCTACACTCTATACCCTACACTCTACACTCTATGCCCTACACTCTACACTCTATACGCTACACTCTATACCCTACACTCTATACCCTACACTCTACACTCTATACCCTACACTCTATACCCTACACTCTATGCCCTACACTCTATACCCTACACTCTATACCCTACACTCTATACCCTACACTCTACACTCTATACCCTACACTCTATACCCTACACTCTATACCCTACACTCTACACTCTATACCCTACACTCTATACCCTACACTTTATGCCCTACACTCTATACCCTACACTCTATACCCTACACTCTATACCCTACACTCTACACTCTATACCCTACACTCTACACTCTATACCCTACACACTATACCCTACACTCTATACCCTACACTCTGTACCATACACTCTATACCCTACACTCTACACTCTATACCCTACACTCTACACCCGACACTCTATACCCTACACTCTAATCCCTTCACTCTACACTCTATACCCTACACTCTATACCCTATACTCTACACTCTATACCTCACACTCTACACTCTATTCCCTACACTCTATACCCTACACTCTATACCCTACACTCTATACCCTATACTCTACACTCTATACCTCACACTCTACACTCTATTCCCTACACTCTATACCCTACACTCTATACCCTACACTCTATACCCTACACTCTACACCCTACACTCTATACCCTACACTCTATACCATACACTCTATACTCTACACTCTACACTCTATACCCTACACTCTACACACTACACTCTATACCCTACACTCTAATCCCTACACTCTACACTCTATACCCTACACTCTATACCCTACACTCTATACCCTACACTCTACACTCTCTACCCTACATTCTATACCCTACACTCTATAACATACACTCTATACCCTACACTCTACACCCTACACTCTATACCATACACTCTACACTGTATACCCTACACTCTATACCATACACTCTACACCATACACTCTATAGCATACACTCTATACCCTACACTCTACACTCTATGCCCTACACTCTATACCCTACACTCTACACTCTATACCCTACACTCTACACTCTATACCCTACACACTATACCCTACACTCTATACCCTACACTCTAATCCCTACACTCTACACTCTATACCCTACACTCTATACCCTACACTCTACACTCTATACCTTACACTCTACACTCTATTCCCTACACTCTATACCCTACACTCTATATCCTACACTCTATACCCTACACTCTACACCCTACACTCTATACTCTACACTCTATACCATACACTCTATACCCTACACTCTACACTCTATGCCCTACACTCTACACCCTACACTCTATACCCTACACTCTAATCCCTACACTCTACACTCTATACCTTACACTCTATACCCTACACTCTACACTCTATACCTTACACTCTACACTCTATTCCCTACACTCTATACCCTACACTCTATACCCTACACTCTATACCCAACGCTCTACACCCTACACTCTATACCCTACACTCTATACCATACACTCTATACCCTACACTCTACACTCTATACCCTACACTCTACACTCTATACCCTACACTCTATACCCTACACTCTATACCCTACACTCTATACCCGACACTCTACACGCTATACCCTACACTCTACACTCTATACCCTACACTCTATACCCTACACTCTATACCCTACACTCTATACCCTACACTCTACACTCTATACCCTACACTCTATACCCTACACTCTACACCCTACACTCTATACCCTACACTCTATGCCCTACACTCTATAGCCTACAATCTATACCCTACACTCTATACCCTACAGTCTATACCCTACACTCTATACCCTACACTCTACACTTTATACCTTACACTCTACACTCGATTCCCTACACTCTATACCCTACACTCTATACCCTACACTCTATACCCTACACTCTATACCCTACACTCTACACCCTACACTCTATACCCTACACTCTATACCATACACTCTATACCCTACACTCTACACTCTATACCCTACATTCTACACACTACACTCTATACCCTACACTCTATACCCTATACTCTACACTCTATACCTTACACTCTACACTCTATTCCCTACACTCTATACCCTACACTCTATACCCTACACTCTATACCCTACACTCTACACCCTACACTCTATACCCTACACTCTATACCATACACTCTATACCCTACACTCTACACTCTATACCCTACATTCTACACACTACACTCTATACCCTACACTCTAATCCCTACACTCTACACTCTATACCCTACACTCTATACCCTACACTCTATACCCTACACTCTACACTCACTACCCTACACTCTATACCCTACACTCTATAACATACACTCTATACCCTACACTCTACACCCTACACTCTATACCATACACTCTACACTGTATACCCTACACTCTATACCATACACTCTACACCATACACTCTATAGCATACACTCTATACCCTACACTCTACACTCTATACCCTACACTCTATACCCTACACTCTACACTCTATACCCTACACTCTACACCCTACACACTATACCCTACACTCTATACCCTACACTCTAATCCCTACACTCTACACTCTATACCCTACACTCGATACCCTACACTCTACACTCTATACCTTACACTCTACACTCTATTCCCTACACTCTATACCCTACACTCTATACCCTACACTCTATACCCTACACTCTAGACCCTACACTCTATACTCTACACTCTATACCATACACTCTATACCCTACACTCTACACTCTATGCCCTACACTCTACACCCTACACTCTATACCCTACACTCTAATCCTTACACTCTACACTCTATACCTTACACTCTATACCCTACACTCTACACTCTATACCTTACACTCTACACTCTATTCCCTACACTCTATACCCTACACTCTATACCCTACACTCTATACCCTACACTCTATACCCTACACTCTATACCCTATACTCTACACTCTATACCTTACACTCTACACTCTATTCCCTACACTCTGTACCCTACACTCTATACCGTACACTCTATACCCTACACTCTAATCCCTACACTCTACACTCTATACCCTACACTCCACACCCTACAATCTATACCCTACACTCTAATCCCTACACTCTACACTCTATACCCTACACTCTATACCCTACACTCTACACTCTCTACCCTACACTCTACACTCTATACCCTACACTCTATACCCTACACTCTATACCCTACACTCTATACCCTACAATCTACACTCTATGCCCTACACTCTACACTCTATACCCTACACTCTACACTCTATACCCTACACTCTACACTCTATACCCTACACTGTATACCCTACACTCTATACCCAACACTCTATACCCTACACTCTATACCCTACACTCTACACTCTATGCCCTACACTCTACACTCTGTACCTTACACTCAACACTCTATTCCCTACACTCTAAACCCTACACTCTATACCCTACACTCTATACCCTACACTCTACACCCTACACTCTATACTCTACACTCTATACCATACACTCTATACCCTACACTCTACACTCTATGCCCTACACTCTACACCCTACACTCTATACCCTACACTCTAATCCCTACACTCTACACTCTCTACCCTACACTCTCTACCCTACACTCTATACCCTACACTCTATACCCTACACTCTACACTCTATGCCCTACACTCTACACTCTATACGCTACACTCTATACCCTACACTCTATACCCTACACTCTACACTCTATACCCTACACTCTATACCCTACACTCTATGCCCTACACTCTATACCCTACACTCTATACCCTACACTCTATACCCTACACTCTACACTCTATACCCTACACTCTATACCCTACACTCTATACCCTACACTCTACACTCTATACCCTACACTCTATACCCTACACTTTATGCCCTACACTCTATACCCTACACTCTATACCCTACACTCTATACCCTACACTCTACACTCTATACCCTACACTCTACACTCTATACCCTACACACTATACCCTACACTCTATACCCTACACTCTGTACCATACACTCTATACCCTACACTCTACACTCTATACCCTACACTCTACACCCTACACTCTATACCCTACACTCTAATCCCTTCACTCTACACTCTATACCCTACACTCTATACCCTATACTCTACACTCTATACCTCACACTCTACACTCTATTCCCTACACTCTATACCCTACAGTCTATACCCTACACTCTATACCCTATACTCTACACTCTATACCTCACACTCTACACTCTATTCCCTACACTCTATACCCTACACTCTATACCCTACACTCTATACCCTACACTCTACACCCTACACTCTATACCCTACACTCTATACCATACACTCTATACTCTACACTCTACACTCTATACCCTACACTCTACACACTACACTCTATACCCTACACTCTAATCCCTACACTCTACACTCTATACCCTACACTCTATACCCTACACTCTATACCCTACACTCTACACTCTCTACCCTACATTCTATACCCTACACTCTATAACATACACTCTATACCCTACACTCTACACCCTACACTCTATACCATACACTCTACACTGTATACCCTACACTCTATACCATACACTCTACACCATACACTCTATAGCATACACTCTATACCCTACACTCTACACTCTATGCCCTACACTCTATACCCTACACTCTACACTCTATACCCTACACTCTACACTCTATACCCTACACACTATACCCTACACTCTATACCCTACACTCTAATCCCTACACTCTACACTCTATACCCTACACTCTATACCCTACACTCTACACTCTATACCTTACACTCTACACTCTATTCCCTACACTCTATACCCTACACTCTATATCCTACACTCTATACCCTACACTCTACACCCTACACTCTATACTCTACACTCTATACCATACACTCTATACCCTACACTCTACACTCTATGCCCTACACTCTACACCCTACACTCTATACCCTACACTCTAATCCCTACACTCTACACTCTATACCTTACACTCTATACCCTACACTCTACACTCTATACCTTACACTCTACACTCTATTCCCTACACTCTATACCCTACACTCTATACCCTACACTCTATACCCAACGCTCTACACCCTACACTCTATACCCTACACTCTATACCATACACTCTATACCCTGACACTCTACACTCTATACCCTACACTCTACACTCTATACCCTACACTCTATACCCTACACTCTATACCCTACACTCTATACCCGACACTCTACACGCTATAACCCTACACTCTACACTCTATACCCTACACTCTATACCCTACACTCTATACCCTACACTCTATACCCTACACTCTACACTCTATACCCTACACTCTATACCCTACACTCTACACCCTACACTCTATACCCTACACTCTATGCCCTACACTCTATACCCTACACTCTATACCCTACACTCTATACCCTACACTCTACACTCTATACCCTACACTCTATACCCTACACTCTATACCCTACACTCTACACTCTATACCCTACACTCTATACCCTACACTCTATACCCTACACTCTATACCCTACACTCTACACTCTATATCCTACACTCTAACCCTACACTCTACACTCTATACCCTACACTCTATACCCTACACTCTAATCCCTACACTCTACACTCTATACCCTACACTCTATACCCTACACTCTATACCCTACACTCTACACTCTATACCCTACACTCTATATCCTACACTCTACACTCTATACCATACATTCTATACCCTACACTCTATACCATACACTCTATACCCTACACTCTACACCCTACACTCTATACCCTACACTCTATACCCTACACTCTATTCCCTACACTCTACACCCTACACTCTATACCCTACACTCTAATCCCTACACTCTACACTCTATACCCTACACTCTATACCCTACACTCTATACCCTACACTCTACACACTCTACCCTACACTCTATACCCTACACTCTATACCCTACACTCTATACCCTACACTCTACACTCTATACCCTACACTCTACACTCTATACCCTACACTCTATACCCTACACTCTATACCCTACACGCTACACTCTATACCTTACACTCTACACTCTATTCCCTACACTCTATACCCTACACTCTATACCATACACTCTATACCCTACACTCTACACTCTATGCCCTACACTCTACACCCTACACTCTATACCCTACACTCTAATCCCTACACTCTACACTCTATACCTTACACTCTATACCCTACACTCTACACTCTATACCTTACACTCTACACTCTATTCCCTACACTCTATACCCTACACTCTATACCCTACACTCTATACCCTACACTCTATACCCAACGCTCTACACCCTACACTCTATACCCTACACTCTATACCCTACACTCTATACCCTACACTCTACACTCTATACCCTACACTCTACACTCTATACCCTACACTCTATACCCTACACTCTATACCCTACACTCTATACCCGACACTCTACACGCTATACCCTACACTCTACACTCTATACCCTACACTCTATACCCTACACTCTATACCCTACACTCTATACCCTACACTCTATACCCTACACTCTACACTCTATACCCTACACTCTATACCCGACACTCTACACCCTACACTCTATACCCTACACTCTATGCCCTACACTCTATACCCTACACTCTATACCCTACACTCTATACCCTACACTCTACACTCTATACCCTACACTCTATACCCTACACTCTATACCCTACACTCTACACTCTATACCCTACACTCTATACCCTACACTCTATACCCTACACTCTATACCCTACACTCTACACTCTATATCCTACACTCTCTACCCTACACTCTACACTCTATACCCTACACTCTATACCCTACACTCTAATCCCTACACTCTACACTCTATACCCTACACTCTATACCCTACACTCTATACCCTACACTCTACACTCTATACCCTACACTCTATATCCTACACTCTACACTCTATACCATACATTCTATACCCTACACTCTATACAATACACTCTATACCCTACACTCTACACCCTACACTCTATACCCTACACTCTATACCCTACACTCTATTCCCTACACTCTACACCCTACACTCTATACCCTACACTCTAATCCCTACACTCTACACTCTATACCCTACACTCTATACCCTACACTCTATACCCTACACTCTACACACTCTACCCTACACTCTATACCCTACACTCTATACCCTACACTCTATACCCTACACTCTACACTCTATACCCTACACTCTACACTCTATACCCTACACTCTATACCCTACACTCTATACCCTACACTCTACACTCTATACCTTACACTCTACACTCTATTCCCTACACTCTATACCCTACACTCTATACCCTACACTCTATACCCTACACTCTATACCCAACACTCTACACCCTACACTCTATACCCTACACTCTATACCATACACTCTATACCCTACACTCTACACTCTATACCCTACACTCTATACCCTACACTCTATACCCTACACTCTATACCCTACACTCTACACGCTATACCCTACACTCTACACTTTATACCCTACACTCTATACCCTACACTCTATACCCTACACTCTATACCATACACTCCATACCCTACACTCTATACCGTACACTCTATACCCTACACTCTATACCCTACAATCTATACCCTACACTCTACACCCTACACTCTATACCTTACACTCTATACCCTACACTCTATACCCTACACTCTAAACTCTATACCCTACACTCTACACTCTATACCCTACACTCTATAACATACACTCTATACCCTACACTCTATACCCTACACTCTATACCCTACACTCTACACTCTATACCCTACACTCTATACCATACACTCTACACCATACACTCTATAGCATACACTCTATACCCCTACACTCTACACTCTATACCCTACACTCTATACCCTACACTCTACAACCTGCACTCTATACCCTACACACTATACCCTACACTCTACACTCTATACCCTACACTCTATACCCTACACTCTATACCCTACACTCTATGCCCTACACTCTATAGCCTACAATCTATACCCTACACTCTATACCCTACAGTCTATACCCTACACTCTATACCCTACACTCTACACTCTATACCTTACACTCTACACTCGATTCCCTACACTCTATACCCTACACTCTATACCCTACACTCTATACCCTACACTCTATACCCTACACTCTACACCCTACACTCTATACCCTACACTCTATACCATACACTCTATACCCTACACTCTACACTCTATACCCTACACTCTACACCCTACACTCTATACCCTACACTCTAATCCCTACACTCTACACTCTATACCCTACACTCTATACCCTATACTCTACACTCTATACCTTACACTCTACACTCTATTCCCTACACTCTATACCCTACACTCTATACCCTACACTCTATACCCTACACTCTACACCCTACACTCTATACCCTACACTCTATACCATACACTCTATACCCTACACTCTACACTCTATACCCTACATTCTACACACTACACTCTATACCCTACACTCTAATCCCTACACTCTACACTCTATACCCTACACTCTATACCCTACACTCTATACCCTACACTCTACACTCTCTACCCTACACTCTATACCCTACACTCTATAACATACACTCTATACCCTACACTCTACACCCTACACTCTATACCATACACTCTACACTGTATACCCTACACTCTATACCATACACTCTACACCATACACTCTATAGCATACACTCTATACCCTACACTCTACACTCTATACCCTACACTCTATACCCTACACTCTACACTCTATACCCTACACTCTACACTCTATACCCTACACACTATACCCTACACTCTATACCCTACACTCTAATCCCTACACTCTACACTCTATACCCTACACTCTATACCCTACACTCTACACTCTATACCTTACACTCTACACTCTATTCCCTACACTCTATACCCTACACTCTATACCCTACACTCTATACCCTACACTCTACACCCCTACACTCTATACTCTACACTCTATACCATACACTCTATACCCTACACTCTACACTCTATGCCCTACACTCTACACCCTACACTCTATACCCTACACTCTAATCCCTACACTCTACACTCTATACCTTACACTCTATACCCTACACTCTACACTCTATACCTTACACTCTACACTCTATTCCCTACACTCTATACCCTACACTCTATACCCTACACTCTATACCCTACACTCTATACCCTACACTCTATACCCTATACTCTACACTCTATACCTTACACTCTACACTCTATTCCCTACACTCTGTACCCTACACTCTATACCCTACACTCTATACCCTACACTCTAATCCCTACACTCTACACTCTATACCCTACACTCCACACCCTACACTCTATACCCTACACTCTAATCCCTACACTCTACACTCTATACCCTACACTCTATACCCTACACTCTATACCCTACACTCTACACTCTCTACCCTACACTCTACACTCTATACCCTACACTCTATACCCTACACTCTATACCCTACAATCTACACTCTATGCCCTACACTCTACACTCTATACCCTACACTCTACACTCTATACCCTACACTCTACACTCTATACCCTACACTGTATACCCTACACTCTATACCCTACACTCTATACCCTACACTCTATACCCTACACTCTACACTCTATGCCCTACACTCTACACTCTGTACCTTACACTCAACACTCTATTCCCTACACTCTAAACCCTACACTCTATACCCTACACTCTATACCCTACACTCTACACCCTACACTCTATACTCTACACACTATACCATACACTCTATACCCTACACTCTACACTCTATGCCCTACACTCTACACCCTACACTCTATACCCTACACTCTAATCCCTACACTCTACACTCTCTACCCTACACTCTATACCCTACACTCTATACCCTACACTCTACACTCTATGCCCTACACTCTACACTCTATACGCTACACTCTATACCCTACACTCTATACCCTACACTCTACACTCTATACCCTACACTCTATACCCTACACTCTATGCCCTACACTCTATACCCTACACTCTATACCCTACACTCTATACCCTACACTCTACACTCTATACCCTACACTCTATACCCTACACTCTATACCCTACACTCTACACTCTATACCCTACACTCTATACCCTACACTCTATGCCCTACACTCTATACCCTACACTCTATACCCTACACTCTATACCCTACACTCTACACTCTATACCCTACACTCTACACTCTATACCCTACACACTATACCCTACACTCTATACCCTACACTCTGTACCATACACTCTATACCCTACACTCTACACTCTATACCCTACACTCTACACCCTACACTCTATACCCTACACTCTAATCCCTTCACTCTACACTCTATACCCTACACTCTATACCCTACACTCTACACTCTATACCTTACACTCTACACTCTATTCCCTACACTCTATACCCTACACTCTATACCCTACACTCTATACCCTACACTCTACACCCTACACTCTATACCCTACACTCTATACCATACACTCTATACCCTACACTCTACACTCTATACCCTACACTCTACACCCTACACTCTATACCCTACACTCTAATCCCTACACTCTACACTCTATACCCTACACTATATACCCTACACTCTATACCCTACACTCTACACACTCTACCCTACACTCTATACCCTACACTCTATACCCTACACTCTATACCCTACACTCTACACTCTATACCCTACACTTTACACTCTATACCATACACTCTATACCCTACACTCTATACCCTACACTCTAATCCCTACACTCTACACTCTATACCCTACACTCTATACCCTACACTCTACACTCTATACCTTACACTCTACACTCTATTCCCTACACTCTATACCCTACACTCTATACCCTACACTCTATACCCTACACTCTATACCCAACACTCTACACCCTACATTCTATACCCTACACTCTATACCATACAATCTATACCCTACACTCTACACGCTATACCCTACACTCTACACTTTATACCCTACACTCTATACCCTACACTCTATACCCTACACTCTATACCATACACTCCATACCCTACACTCTATACCGTACACTCTATACCCTACACTCTATACCCTACAATCTATACCCTACACTCTACACCCTACACTCTATACCTTACACTCTATACCCTACACTCTATACCCTACACTCTAAACTCTATACCCTACACTCTACACTCTATACCCTACACTCTATAACATACACTCTATACCCTACACTCTATACCCTACACTCTATACCCTACACTCTACACTCTATACCCTACACTCTATACCATACACTCTACACCATACACTCTATAGCATACACTCTATACCCTACACTCTACACTCTATACCCTACACTCTATACCCTACACTCTACAACCTGCACTCTATACCCTACACACTATACCCTACACTCTACACTCTATACCCTACACTCTATACCCTACACTCTATACCCTACACTCTATACCCTACACTCTATGCCCTACACTCTATAGCCTACAATCTATACCCTACACTCTATACCCTACAGTCTATACCCTACACTCTATACCCTACACTCTACACTTTATACCTTACACTCTACACTCGATTCCCTACACTCTATACCCTACACTCTATACCCTACACTCTATACCCTACACTCTATACCCTACACTCTACACCCCTACACTCTATACCCTACACTCTATACCATACACTCTATACCCTACACTCTACACTCTATACCCTACATTCTACACACTACACTCTATACCCTACACTCTATACCCTATACTCTACACTCTATACCTTACACTCTACACTCTATTCCCTACACTCTATACCCTACACTCTATACCCTACACTCTATACCCTACACTCTACACCCTACACTCTATACCCTACACTCTATACCATACACTCTATACCCTACACTCTACACTCTATACCCTACATTCTACACACTACACTCTATACCCTACACTCTAATCCCTACACTCTACACTCTATACCCTACACTCTATACCCTACACTCTATACCCTACACTCTACACTCACTACCCTACACTCTATACCCTACACTCTATAACATACACTCTATACCCTACACTCTACACCCTACACTCTATACCATACACTCTACACTGTATACCCTACACTCTATACCATACACTCTACACCATACACTCTATAGCATACACTCTATACCCTACACTCTACACTCTATACCCTACACTCTATACCCTACACTCTACACTCTATACCCTACACTCTACACCCTACACACTATACCCTACACAATATACCCTACACTCTAATCCCTACACTCTACACTCTATACCCTACACTCGATACCCTACACTCTACACTCTATACCTTACACTCTACACTCTATTCCCTACACTCTATACCCTACACTCTATACCCTACACTCTATACCCTACACTCTACACCCTACACTCTATACTCTACACTCTATACCATACACTCTATACCCTACACTCTACACTCTATGCCCTACACTCTACACCCTACACTCTATACCCTACACTCTAATCCTTACACTCTACACTCTATACCTTACACTCTATACCCTACACTCTACACTCTATACCTTACACTCTACACTCTATTCCCTACACTCTATACCCTACACTCTATACCCTACACTCTATACCCTACACTCTATACCCTATACTCTACACTCTATACCTTACACTCTACACTCTATTCCCTACACTCTGTACCCTACACTCTATACCCTACACTCTATACCCTACACTCTAATCCCTACACTCTACACTCTATACCCTACACTCCACACCCTACACTCTATACCCTACACTCTAATCCCTACACTCTACACTCTATACCCTACACTCTATACCCTACACTCTACACTCTCTACCCTACACTCTACACTCTATACCCTACACTCTATACCCTACACTCTATACCCTACACTCTATACCCTACAATCTACACTCTATGCCCTACACTCTACACTCTATACCCTACACTCTACACTCTATACCCTACACTCTACACTCTATACCCTACACTGTATACCCTACACTCTATACCCAACACTCTATACCCTACACTCTATACCCTACACTCTACACTCTATGCCCTACACTCTACACTCTGTACCTTACACTCAACACTCTATTCCCTACACTCTAAACCCTACACTCTATACCCTACACTCTATACCCTACACTCTACACCCTACACTCTATACTCTACACTCTATACCATACACTCTATACCCTACACTCTACACTCTATGCCCTACACTCTACACCCTACACTCTATACCCTACACTCTAATCCCTACACTCTACACTCTCTACCCTACACTCTCTACCCTACACTCTATACCCTACACTCTATACCCTACACTCTATGCCCTACACTCTACACTCTATACGCTACACTCTATACCCTACACTCTATACCCTACACTCTACACTCTATACCCTACACTCTATACCCTACACTCTATGCCCTACACTCTATACCCTACACTCTATACCCTACACTCTATACCCTACACTCTACACTCTATACCCTACACTCTATACCCTACACTCTATACCCTACACTCTACACTCTATGCCCTACACTCTATACCCTACACTTTATGCCCTACACTCTATACCCTACACTCTATACCCTACACTCTATACCCTACACTCTACACTCTATACCCTACACTCTACACTCTATACCCTACACACTATACCCTACACTCTATACCCTACACTCTGTACCATACACTCTATACCCTACACTCTACACTCTATACCCTACACTCTACACCCTACACTCTATACCCTACACTCTAATCCCTTCACTCTACACTCTATACCCTACACTCTATACCCTACACTCTACACTCTATACCTTACACTCTACACTCTATTCCCTACACTCTATACCCTACACTCTATACCCTACACTCTATACCCTACACTCTACACCCTACACTCTATACCCTACACTCTATACCATACACTCTATACCCTACACTCTACACTCTATACCCTACACTCTACACCCTACACTCTATACCCTACACTCTAATCCCTACACTCTACACTCTATACCCTACACTCTATACCCTACACTCTATACCCTACACTCTACACACTCTACCCTACACTCTATACCCTACACTCTATACCCTACACTCTATACCCTACACTCTACACTCTATACCCTACACTCTACACTCTATACCATACACTCTATACCCTACACTCTATACCCTACACTCTAATCCCTACACTCTACACTCTATACCCTACACTCTATACCCTACACTCTACACTCTATACCTTACACTCTACACTCTATTCCCTACACTCTATACCCTACACTCTATACCATACACTCTATACCCTACACTCTATACCCAACACTCTACACCCTACATTCTATACCCTACACTCTATACCATACAATCTATACCCTACACTCTACACTCTATACCCTACACTCTACACTCTATACCCTACACTCTACACTCTATACCCTACACTCTATACCCTACACTCTATACCCTACAATCTATACCATACACTCTATACCCTACACTCTATACCCTACACTCTATACCCTACACTCTATACCATACACTCTATACCCTACACTCTATACCGTACACTCTATACCCTACACTCTATACCCTACACTCTATACCCTACACTCTACACCCTACACTCTATACCTTACACTCTATACCCTACACTCTATACCCTACACTCTAAACTTTATACCCTACACTCTACACTCTATACCCTACACTCTATACCCTACACTCTATACCCTACACTCTATACCCTACACTGTATACCCTACACTCTATACCCTACACTCTATACCCTACACTCTACACTCTATACCCTACACTCTATACCCTACACTCTATACCCTACACTCTATACCATACACTCCATACCCTACACTCTATACCGTACACTCTATACCCTACACTCTATACCCTACAATCTATACCCTACACTCTACACCCTACACTCTATACCTTACACTCTATACCCTACACTCTATACCCTACACTCTACACTCTATACCCTACACTCTACACTCTATACCCTACACTCTATAACATACACTCTATACCCTACACTCTATACCCTACACTCTATACCCTACACTCTACACTCTATACCCTACACTCTATACCATACACTCTACACCGTACACTCTATAGCATACACTCTATACCCTACACTCTACATTCTATACCCTACACTCTATACCCTACACTCTACACCCTGCACTCTATACCCTACCCACTATACCCTACACTCTACACTCTATACCCTACACTCTATACCCTACACTCTATACCCTACACTCTATACCCTACACTCTATACCCTACACTCTATAGCCTACAATCTATACCCTACACTCTATACCCTACAGTCTATACCCTACACTCTATACCCTACACTCTACACTCTATACCTTACACTCTACACTCTATTCCCTACACTCTATACCTTACACTCTATACCCTACACTCTATACCCTACACTCTATACCCTACACTCTACACCCTACACTCTATACCCTACACTCTATACCATACACTCTATACCCTACACTCTACACTCTATACCCTACACTCTACACCCTACACTCTATACCCTACACTCTAATCCCTACACTCTACACTCTATACCCTACACTCTATACCCTATACTCTACACTCTATACCTTACACTTTACACTCTATTCCCTACACTCTATACCCTACACTCTATACCCTACACTCTATACCCTACACTCTACACCCTACACTCTATACCCTACACTCTATGCCATACACTCTATACCCTACACTCTACACTCTATACCCTACACTCTACACACTACACTCTATACCCTACACTCTAATCCCTACACTCTACACTCTATACCCTACACTCTATACCCTACACTATAACATACACTCTATACCCTACACTCTACACTCTATACCCTACACTCTATACCCTACACTCTATACCCTACACTCTATACCCTACACTCTACACTCTATACCCTACACTCTATAGCCTACACGCTACAATCTATACCCTACACTCTATACCCTACACTCTATACCCTACAGTCTATACCCTACACTCTATACCCTACACTCTACACTCTATACCTTACACTCCACACTCTATTCCCTACACTCTATACCCTACACTCTATACCCTACACTCTATACCCTACACTCTATACCCTACACTCTACACCCTACACTCTATACCCTACACTCTATACCATACACTCTATACCCTACACTCTAATCCCTACACTCTACACTCTATACCTTACACTCTATACCCTACACTCTACACTCTATACCTTACACTCTACACTCTATTCCCTACACTCTATACCCTACACTCTATACCCTACACTCTATACCCTACACTCTATACCCTACACTCTACACCCTACACTCTATACCCTACACTCTATACCATACACTCTATACCCTACACTCTACACTCTATACCCTACACTCCACACCCTACACTCTATACCCTACACTCTAATCCCTACACTCTACACTCTATACCCTACACTCTATACCCTACACTCTATACCCTATACTCTACACTCTCTACCCTACACTCTATACCCTACACTCTGTACCCTACACTCTATACCCTACACTCTACACTCTATACCCTACACTCTACACTCTATACCCTACACTCTATACCCTACACTCTATACCCTACACTCTATACCCTACAATCTACACTCTATGCCCTACACTCTACACTCTATACCCTACACTCTACACTCTATACCCTACACTCTACACTCTATACCCTACACTGTATACCCTACACTCTATACCCTGCACTCTATACTCTACACTCTATACCCTACACTCTACACTCTATGCCCTACACTCTACACTCTGTACCTTACACTCAACACTCTATTCCCTACACTCTATACCCTACACTCTATACCCTACACTCTATACCCTACACTCTACACTCTATACCTTACACTCTACACTCTATTCCCTACACTCTATACCCTACACTCTATACCCTACACTCTATACCCTACACTCTACACCCTACACTCTATACTCTACACTCTATACCATACACTCTATAACCTACACTCTACACTCTATGCCCTACACTCTACACCCTACACTCCATACCCTACACTCTAATCCCTACACTCTACACTCTATACCTTACACTCTATACCCTACACTCTACACTCTATACCTTACACTCTACACTCTATTCCCTACACTCTATACCCTACACTCTATACCCTACACTCTATACCCTACACTCTATACCCTACACTCTACACCCTACACTCTATACCCTACACTCTATACCATACACTCTATACCCTACACTCTACACTCTATACCCTACACTCCACACCCTACACTCTGTACCCTACACTCTAATCCCTACACTCTACACTCTATACCCTACACTCTATACCCTACACTCTATACCCTACACTCTACACTCTCTACCCTACACTCTATACCCTACACTCTGTAGCCTACCCTCTATACCCTACACTCTACACTCTATACCCTACACTCTACACTCTATACCCTACACTCTATACCCTACACTCTATACCCTACACTCTATACCCTACAATCTACACTCTATGCCCTCCACTCTACACTCTATACCCTACACTCTACACTCTATACCCTACACTCTACACTCTATACCCTACACTGTATACCCTACACTCTATACCCTACACTCTATACCCTAAACTCTATACCCTACACTCTACACTCTATGCCCTACACTCTACATTCTGTACCTTACACTCAACATTCTATTCCCTACACTCTATACCCTACACTCTATACCCTACACTCTATACCCTACACTCTACACCCTACACTCTATACTCTACACTCAATACCATACACTCTATACCCTACACTCTACACTCTATGCCCTACACTCTACACCCTACACTCTATACCCTACACTCTAATCCCTACACTCTACACTCTCTACCCTACACTCTCTACCCTACACTCTATACCCTACACTCTATACCCTACACTCTACACTCTATGCCCTACACTCTACACTCTATACCCTACACTCTATACCCTACACTCTATACCCTACACTCTACACTCTATACCCTACACTCTATACCCTACACTCTATGCCCTACACTCTATACCCTACACTCTATACCCTACACTCTATACCCTACACTCTATACCCTACACTCTACACTCTATACCCTACACTCTATACCCTACACTCTATACCCTACACTCTACACTCTATACCCTACACTCTATACCCTACACTCTATGCCCTACACTCTATACCCTACACTCTATACCCTACACTCTACACTCTATACCCTACACTCTACACTCTATACCCTGCACACTATACCCTACACTCTATACACTACACTATAATCCCTACACTCTACACTCTCTACCCTACACTCTATACCCTACACTCTGTACCCTACACTCTATACCCTACACTCTACACTCTATACCCTACACTCTACACACTACACTCTATACCCTACACTCTAATCCCTACACTCTACACTCTATACCCTACACTCTATACCCTACACTATAACATACACTCTATACCCTACACTCTACACTCTATACCCTACACTCTATACCCTACACTCTATACCCTACACTCTATACCCTACACTCTACACTCTATACCCTACACTCTATAGCCTACACGCTACAATCTATACCCTACACTCTATACCCTACACTCTATACCCTACAGTCTATACCCTACACTCTATACCCTACACTCTACACTCTATACCTTACACTCCACACTCTATTCCCTACACTCTATACCCTACACTCTATACCCTACACTCTATACCCTACACTCTATACCCTACACTCTACACCCTACACTCTATACCCTACACTCTATACCATACACTCTATACCCTACACTCTAATCCCTACACTCTACACTCTATACCTTACACTCTATACCCTACACTCTACACTCTATACCTTACACTCTACACTCTATTCCCTACACTCTATACCCTACACTCTATACCCTACACTCTATACCCTACACTCTATACCCTACACTCTACACCCTACACTCTATACCCTACACTCTATACCATACACTCTATACCCTACACTCTACACTCTATACCCTACACTCCACACCCTACACTCTATACCCTACACTCTAATCCCTACACTCTACACTCTATACCCTACACTCTATACCCTACACTCTATACCCTATACTCTACACTCTCTACCCTACACTCTATACCCTACACTCTGTACCCTACACTCTATACCCTACACTCTACACTCTATACCCTACACTCTACACTCTATACCCTACACTCTATACCCTACACTCTATACCCTACACTCTATACCCTACAATCTACACTCTATGCCCTACACTCTACACTCTATACCCTACACTCTACACTCTATACCCTACACTCTACACTCTATACCCTACACTGTATACCCTACACTCTATACCCTGCACTCTATACCCTACACTCTATACCCTACACTCTACACTCTATGCCCTACACTCTACACTCTGTACCTTACACTCAACACTCTATTCCCTACACTCTATACCCTACACTCTATACCCTACACTCTATACCCTACACTCTACACTCTATACCTTACACTCTACACTCTATTCCCTACACTCTATACCCTACACTCTATACCCTACACTCTATACCCTACACTCTACACCCTACACTCTATACTCTACACTCTATACCATACACTCTATAACCTACACTCTACACTCTATGCCCTACACTCTACACCCTACACTCCATACCCTACACTCTAATCCCTACACTCTACACTCTATACCTTACACTCTATACCCTACACTCTACACTCTATACCTTACACTCTACACTCTATTCCCTACACTCTATACCCTACACTCTATACCCTACACTCTATACCCTACACTCTATACCCTACACTCTACACCCTACACTCTATACCCTACACTCTATACCATACACTCTATACCCTACACTCTACACTCTATACCCTACACTCCACACCCTACACTCTGTACCCTACACTCTAATCCCTACACTCTACACTCTATACCCTACACTCTATACCCTACACTCTATACCCTACACTCTACACTCTCTACCCTACACTCTATACCCTACACTCTGTAGCCTACCCTCTATACCCTACACTCTACACTCTATACCCTACACTCTACACTCTATACCCTACACTCTATACCCTACACTCTATACCCTACACTCTATACCCTACAATCTACACTCTATGCCCTCCACTCTACACTCTATACCCTACACTCTACACTCTATACCCTACACTCTACACTCTATACCCTACACTGTATACCCTACACTCTATACCCTACACTCTATACCCTAAACTCTATACCCTACACTCTACACTCTATGCCCTACACTCTACATTCTGTACCTTACACTCAACATTCTATTCCCTACACTCTATACCCTACACTCTATACCCTACACTCTATACCCTACACTCTACACCCTACACTCTATACTCTACACTCAATACCATACACTCTATACCCTACACTCTACACTCTATGCCCTACACTCTACACCCTACACTCTATACCCTACACTCTAATCCCTACACTCTACACTCTCTACCCTACACTCTCTACCCTACACTCTATACCCTACACTCTATACCCTACACTCTACACTCTATGCCCTACACTCTACACTCTATACCCTACACTCTATACCCTACACTCTATACCCTACACTCTACACTCTATACCCTACACTCTATACCCTACACTCTATGCCCTACACTCTATACCCTACACTCTATACCCTACACTCTATACCCTACACTCTATACCCTACACTCTACACTCTATACCCTACACTCTATACCCTACACTCTATACCCTACACTCTACACTCTATACCCTACACTCTATACCCTACACTCTATGCCCTACACTCTATACCCTACACTCTATACCCTACACTCTACACTCTATACCCTACACTCTACACTCTATACCCTGCACACTATACCCTACACTCTATACCCTACACTATAATCCCTACACTCTACACTCTCTACCCTACACTCTATACCCTACACTCTGTACCCTACACTCTATACCCTACACTCTACACTCTATACCCTACACTCTACACTCTATACCCTACACTCTATACCCTACACTCTATACCCTACACTCTATACCCTACAATCTACACTCTATGCCCTACACTCTACACTCTATACCCTACACTCTACACTCTATACCCTACACTCTACACTCTATACCCTACACTGTATACCCTACACTCTATACCCTGCACTCTATACCCTACACTCTATACCCTACACTCTACACTCTATGCCCTACACTCTACACTCTGTACCTTACACTCAACACTCTATTCCCTACACTCTATACCCTACACTCTATACCCTACACTCTATACCCTACACCCTACACCCTACACTCTATACTCTACACTCTATACCATACACTCTATACCCTACACTCTACACTCTATGCCCTACACTCTACGCCCTACACTCTATACCCTACACTCTAATCCCTACACTCTACACTCTCTACCCTACACTCTCTACCCTACACTCTATACCCTACACTCTATACCCTACAGTCTATACCCTACACTCTATACCCTACACTCTACACTCTATACCTTACACTCCACACTCTATTCCCTACACTCTATACCCTACACTCTATACCCTACACTCTATACCCTACACTCTATACCCTACACTCTACACCCTACACTCTATACCCTACACTCTATACCATACACTCTATACCCTACACTCTAATCCCTACACTCTACACTCTATACCTTACACTCTATACCCTACACTCTACACTCTATACCTTACACTCTACACTCTATTCCCTACACTCTATACCCTACACTCTATACCCTACACTCTATACCCTACACTCTATACCCTACACTCTACACCCTACACTCTATACCCTACACTCTATACCATACACTCTATACCCTACACTCTACACTCTATACCCTACACTCCACACCCTACACTCTATACCCTACACTCTAATCCCTACACTCTACACTCTATACCCTACACTCTATACCCTACACTCTATACCCTATACTCTACACTCTCTACCCTACACTCTATACCCTACACTCTGTACCCTACACTCTATACCCTACACTCTACACTCTATACCCTACACTCTACACTCTATACCCTACACTCTATACCCTACACTCTATACCCTACACTCTATACCCTACAATCTACACTCTATGCCCTACACTCTACACTCTATACCCTACACTCTACACTCTATACCCTACACTCTACACTCTATACCCTACACTGTATACCCTACACTCTATACCCTGCACTCTATACCCTACACTCTATACCCTACACTCTACACTCTATGCCCTACACTCTACACTCTGTACCTTACACTCAACACTCTATTCCCTACACTCTATACCCTACACTCTATACCCTACACTCTATACCCTACACTCTACACTCTATACCTTACACTCTACACTCTATTCCCTACACTCTATACCCTACACTCTATACCCTACACTCTATACCCTACACTCTACACCCTACACTCTATACTCTACACTCTATACCATACACTCTATAACCTACACTCTACACTCTATGCCCTACACTCTACACCCTACACTCCATACCCTACACTCTAATCCCTACACTCTACACTCTATACCTTACACTCTATACCCTACACTCTACACTCTATACCTTACACTCTACACTCTATTCCCTACACTCTATACCCTACACTCTATACCCTACACTCTATACCCTACACTCTATACCCTACACTCTACACCCTACACTCTATACCCTACACTCTATACCATACACTCTATACCCTACACTCTACACTCTATACCCTACACTCCACACCCTACACTCTGTACCCTACACTCTAATCCCTACACTCTACACTCTATACCCTACACTCTATACCCTACACTCTATACCCTACACTCTACACTCTCTACCCTACACTCTATACCCTACACTCTGTAGCCTACCCTCTATACCCTACACTCTACACTCTATACCCTACACTCTACACTCTATACCCTACACTCTATACCCTACACTCTATACCCTACACTCTATACCCTACAATCTACACTCTATGCCCTCCACTCTACACTCTATACCCTACACTCTACACTCTATACCCTACACTCTACACTCTATACCCTACACTGTATACCCTACACTCTATACCCTACACTCTATACCCTAAACTCTATACCCTACACTCTACACTCTATGCCCTACACTCTACATTCTGTACCTTACACTCAACATTCTATTCCCTACACTCTATACCCTACACTCTATACCCTACACTCTATACCCTACACTCTACACCCTACACTCTATACTCTACACTCAATACCATACACTCTATACCCTACACTCTACACTCTATGCCCTACACTCTACACCCTACACTCTATACCCTACACTCTAATCCCTACACTCTACACTCTCTACCCTACACTCTCTACCCTACACTCTATACCCTACACTCTATACCCTACACTCTACACTCTATGCCCTACACTCTACACTCTATACCCTACACTCTATACCCTACACTCTATACCCTACACTCTACACTCTATACCCTACACTCTATACCCTACACTCTATGCCCTACACTCTATACCCTACACTCTATACCCTACACTCTATACCCTACACTCTATACCCTACACTCTACACTCTATACCCTACACTCTATACCCTACACTCTATACCCTACACTCTACACTCTATACCCTACACTCTATACCCTACACTCTATGCCCTACACTCTATACCCTACACTCTATACCCTACACTCTACACTCTATACCCTACACTCTACACTCTATACCCTGCACACTATACCCTACACTCTATACCCTACACTATAATCCCTACACTCTACACTCTCTACCCTACACTCTATACCCTACACTCTGTACCCTACACTCTATACCCTACACTCTACACTCTATACCCTACACTCTACACTCTATACCCTACACTCTATACCCTACACTCTATACCCTACACTCTATACCCTACAATCTACACTCTATGCCCTACACTCTACACTCTATACCCTACACTCTACACTCTATACCCTACACTCTACACTCTATACCCTACACTGTATACCCTACACTCTATACCCTGCACTCTATACCCTACACTCTATACCCTACACTCTACACTCTATGCCCTACACTCTACACTCTGTACCTTACACTCAACACTCTATTCCCTACACTCTATACCCTACACTCTATACCCTACACTCTATACCCTACACCCTACACCCTACACTCTATACTCTACACTCTATACCATACACTCTATACCCTACACTCTACACTCTATGCCCTACACTCTACGCCCTACACTCTATACCCTACACTCTAATCCCTACACTCTACACTCTCTACCCTACACTCTCTACCCTACACTCTATACCCTACACTCTATACCCTACACTCTACACTCTATGCCCTACACTCTACACTCTATACCCTACACTCTATACCCTACACTCTATACCCTACACTCTACACTCTCTACCCTACACTCTATACCCTACACTCTGTACCCTACACTCTATACCCTACACTCTACACTCTATACCCTACACTCTACACTCTATACCCTACACTCTATACCCTACACTCTATACCCTACACTCTATACCCTACAATCTACACTCTATGCCGTACACTCTACACTCTATACCCTACACTCTACACTCTATACCCTACACTCTACACTCTATACCCTACACTGTATACCCTACACTCTATACCCTGCACTCTATACCCTACACTCTATACCCTACACTCTACACTCTATGCCCTACACTCTACACTCTGTACCTTACACTCAACACTCTATTCCCTACACTCTATACCCTACACTCTATACCCTACACTCTACACTCTATACCTTACACTCTACACTCTATTCCCTACACTCTATACCCTACACTCTATACCCTACACTCTATACCCTACACTCTACACCCTACACTCTATACTCTACACTCTATACCATACACTCTATAACCTACACTCTACACTCTATGCCCTACACTCTACACCCTACACTCTATACCCTACACTCTAATCCCTACACTCTACACTCTATACCTTACACTCTATACCCTACACTCTACACTCTATACCTTACACTCTACACTCTATTCCCTACACTCTATACCCTACACTCTATACCCTACACTCTATACCCTACACTCTATACCCTACACTCTACACCCTACACTCTATACCCTACACTCTATACCATACACTCTATACCCTACACTCTACACTCTATACCCTACACTCCACACCCTACACTCTGTACCCTACACTCTAATCCCTACACTCTACACTCTATACCCTACACTCTATACCCTACACTCTATACCCTACACCCTACACCCTACACTCTATACTCTACACTCTATACCATACACTCTATACCCTACACTCTACACTCTATGCCCTACACTCTACGCCCTACACTCTATACCCTACACTCTAATCCCTACACTCTACACTCTCTACCCTACACTCTCTACCCTACACTCTATACCCTACACTCTATACCCTACACTCTACACTCTATGCCCTACACTCTACACTCTATACCCTACACTCTATACCCTACACTCTATACCCTACACTCTACACTCTCTACCCTACACTCTATACCCTACACTCTGTAGCCTACCCTCTATACCCTACACTCTACACTCTATACCCTACACTCTACACTCTATACCCTACACTCTATACCCTACACTCTATACCCTACACTCTATACCCTACAATCTACACTCTATGCCGTACACTCTACACTCTATACCCTACACTCTACACTCTATACCCTACACTCTACACTCTATACCCTACACTGTATACCCTACACTCTATACCCTGCACTCTATACCCTACACTCTATACCCTACACTCTACACTCTATGCCCTACACTCTACACTCTGTACCTTACACTCAACACTCTATTCCCTACACTCTATACCCTACACTCTATACCCTACACTCTACACTCTATACCTTACACTCTACACTCTATTCCCTACACTCTATACCCTACACTCTATACCCTACACTCTATACCCTACACTCTACACCCTACACTCTATACTCTACACTCTATACCATACACTCTATAACCTACACTCTACACTCTATGCCCTACACTCTACACCCTACACTCTATACCCTACACTCTAATCCCTACACTCTACACTCTATACCTTACACTCTATACCCTACACTCTACACTCTATACCTTACACTCTACACTCTATTCCCTACACTCTATACCCTACAATCTATACCCTACACTCTATACCCTACACTCTATACCCTACACTCTACACCCTACACTCTATACCCTACACTCTATACCATACACTCTATACCCTACACTCTACACTCTATACCCTACACTCCACACCCTACACTCTGTACCCTACACTCTAATCCCTACACTCTACACTCTATACCCTACACTCTATACCCTACACTCTATACCCTACACCCTACACCCTACACTCTATACTCTACACTCTATACCATACACTCTATACCCTACACTCTACACTCTATGCCCTACACTCTACGCCCTACACTCTATACCCTACACTCTAATCCCTACACTCTACACTCTCTACCCTACACTCTCTACCCTACACTCTATACCCTACACTCTATACCCTACACTCTACAATCTATGCCCTACACTCTACACTCTATACCCTACACTCTATACCCTACACTCTATACCCTACACTCTACACTCTCTACCCTACACTCTATACCCTACACTCTGTAGCCTACCCTCTATACCCTACACTCTACACTCTATACCCTACACTCTACACTCTATACCCTACACTCTATACCCTACACTCTATACCCTACACTCTATACCCTACAATCTACACTCTATGCCGTACACTCTACACTCTATACCCTACACTCTACACTCTATACCCTACACTCTACACTCTATACCCTACACTGTATACCCTACACTCTATACCCTGCACTCTATACCCTACACTCTATACCCTACACTCTACACTCTATGCCCTACACTCTACACTCTGTACCTTACACTCAACACTCTATTCCCTACACTCTATACCCTACACTCTATACCCTACACTCTACACTCTATACCTTACACTCTACACTCTATTCCCTACACTCTATACCCTACACTCTATACCCTACACTCTATACCCTACACTCTACACCCTACACTCTATACTCTACACTCTATACCATACACTCTATAACCTACACTCTACACTCTATGCCCTACACTCTACACCCTACACTCTATACCCTACACTCTAATCCCTACACTCTACACTCTATACCTTACACTCTATACCCTACACTCTACACTCTATACCTTACACTCTACACTCTATTCCCTACACTCTATACCCTACACTCTATACCCTACACTCTATACCCTACACTCTATACCCTACACTCTACACCCTACACTCTATACCCTACACTCTATACCATACACTCTATACCCTACACTCTACACTCTATACCCTACACTCCACACCCTACACTCTGTACCCTACACTCTAATCCCTACACTCTACACTCTATACCCTACACTCTACACTCTATACCCTACACTCTATACCCTACACTCTATACCCTACACTCTATACCCTACACTCTACACTCTATACCCTACACTCTACACTCTATACCCTACACTGTATACCCTACACTCTATACCCTGCACTCTATACCCTACACTCTATACCCTACACTCTACACTCTATGCCCTACACTCTACACTCTGTACCTTACACTCAACACTCTATTCCCTACACTCTATACCCTACACTCTATACCCTACACTCTATACCCTACACCCTACACCCTACACTCTATACTCTACACTCTATACCATACACTCTATACCCTACACTCTACACTCTATGCCCTACACTCTACGCCCTACACTCTATACCCTACACTCTAATCCCTACACTCTACACTCTCTACCCTACACTCTCTACCCTACACTCTATACCCTACACTCTATACCCTACAGTCTATACCCTACACTCTATACCCTACACTCTACACTCTATACCTTACACTCCACACTCTATTCCCTACACTCTATACCCTACACTCTATACCCTACACTCTATACCCTACACTCTATACCCTACACTCTACACCCTACACTCTATACCCTACACTCTATACCATACACTCTATACCCTACACTCTAATCCCTACACTCTACACTCTATACCTTACACTCTATACCCTACACTCTACACTCTATACCTTACACTCTACACTCTATTCCCTACACTCTATACCCTACACTCTATACCCTACACTCTATACCCTACACTCTATACCCTACACTCTACACCCTACACTCTATACCCTACACTCTATACCATACACTCTATACCCTACACTCTACACTCTATACCCTACACTCCACACCCTACACTCTATACCCTACACTCTAATCCCTACACTCTACACTCTATACCCTACACTCTATACCCTACACTCTATACCCTATACTCTACACTCTCTACCCTACACTCTATACCCTACACTCTGTACCCTACACTCTATACCCTACACTCTACACTCTATACCCTACACTCTACACTCTATACCCTACACTCTATACCCTACACTCTATACCCTACACTCTATACCCTACAATCTACACTCTATGCCCTACACTCTACACTCTATACCCTACACTCTACACTCTATACCCTACACTCTACACTCTATACCCTACACTGTATACCCTACACTCTATACCCTGCACTCTATACCCTACACTCTATACCCTACACTCTACACTCTATGCCCTACACTCTACACTCTGTACCTTACACTCAACACTCTATTCCCTACACTCTATACCCTACACTCTATACCCTACACTCTATACCCTACACTCTACACTCTATACCTTACACTCTACACTCTATTCCCTACACTCTATACCCTACACTCTATACCCTACACTCTATACCCTACACTCTACACCCTACACTCTATACTCTACACTCTATACCATACACTCTATAACCTACACTCTACACTCTATGCCCTACACTCTACACCCTACACTCCATACCCTACACTCTAATCCCTACACTCTACACTCTATACCTTACACTCTATACCCTACACTCTACACTCTATACCTTACACTCTACACTCTATTCCCTACACTCTATACCCTACACTCTATACCCTACACTCTATACCCTACACTCTATACCCTACACTCTACACCCTACACTCTATACCCTACACTCTATACCATACACTCTATACCCTACACTCTACACTCTATACCCTACACTCCACACCCTACACTCTGTACCCTACACTCTAATCCCTACACTCTACACTCTATACCCTACACTCTATACCCTACACTCTATACCCTACACTCTACACTCTCTACCCTACACTCTATACCCTACACTCTGTAGCCTACCCTCTATACCCTACACTCTACACTCTATACCCTACACTCTACACTCTATACCCTACACTCTATACCCTACACTCTATACCCTACACTCTATACCCTACAATCTACACTCTATGCCCTCCACTCTACACTCTATACCCTACACTCTACACTCTATACCCTACACTCTACACTCTATACCCTACACTGTATACCCTACACTCTATACCCTACACTCTATACCCTAAACTCTATACCCTACACTCTACACTCTATGCCCTACACTCTACATTCTGTACCTTACACTCAACATTCTATTCCCTACACTCTATACCCTACACTCTATACCCTACACTCTATACCCTACACTCTACACCCTACACTCTATACTCTACACTCAATACCATACACTCTATACCCTACACTCTACACTCTATGCCCTACACTCTACACCCTACACTCTATACCCTACACTCTAATCCCTACACTCTACACTCTCTACCCTACACTCTCTACCCTACACTCTATACCCTACACTCTATACCCTACACTCTACACTCTATGCCCTACACTCTACACTCTATACCCTACACTCTATACCCTACACTCTATACCCTACACTCTACACTCTATACCCTACACTCTATACCCTACACTCTATGCCCTACACTCTATACCCTACACTCTATACCCTACACTCTATACCCTACACTCTATACCCTACACTCTACACTCTATACCCTACACTCTATACCCTACACTCTATACCCTACACTCTACACTCTATACCCTACACTCTATACCCTACACTCTATGCCCTACACTCTATACCCTACACTCTATACCCTACACTCTACACTCTATACCCTACACTCTACACTCTATACCCTGCACACTATACCCTACACTCTATACCCTACACTATAATCCCTACACTCTACACTCTCTACCCTACACTCTATACCCTACACTCTGTACCCTACACTCTATACCCTACACTCTACACTCTATACCCTACACTCTACACTCTATACCCTACACTCTATACCCTACACTCTATACCCTACACTCTATACCCTACAATCTACACTCTATGCCCTACACTCTACACTCTATACCCTACACTCTACACTCTATACCCTACACTCTACACTCTATACCCTACACTGTATACCCTACACTCTATACCCTGCACTCTATACCCTACACTCTATACCCTACACTCTACACTCTATGCCCTACACTCTACACTCTGTACCTTACACTCAACACTCTATTCCCTACACTCTATACCCTACACTCTATACCCTACACTCTATACCCTACACCCTACACCCTACACTCTATACTCTACACTCTATACCATACACTCTATACCCTACACTCTACACTCTATGCCCTACACTCTACGCCCTACACTCTATACCCTACACTCTAATCCCTACACTCTACACTCTCTACCCTACACTCTCTACCCTACACTCTATACCCTACACTCTATACCCTACACTCTACACTCTATGCCCTACACTCTACACTCTATACCCTACACTCTATACCCTACACTCTATACCCTACACTCTACACTCTCTACCCTACACTCTATACCCTACACTCTGTACCCTACACTCTATACCCTACACTCTACACTCTATACCCTACACTCTACACTCTATACCCTACACTCTATACCCTACACTCTATACCCTACACTCTATACCCTACAATCTACACTCTATGCCGTACACTCTACACTCTATACCCTACACTCTACACTCTATACCCTACACTCTACACTCTATACCCTACACTGTATACCCTACACTCTATACCCTGCACTCTATACCCTACACTCTATACCCTACACTCTACACTCTATGCCCTACACTCTACACTCTGTACCTTACACTCAACACTCTATTCCCTACACTCTATACCCTACACTCTATACCCTACACTCTACACTCTATACCTTACACTCTACACTCTATTCCCTACACTCTATACCCTACACTCTATACCCTACACTCTATACCCTACACTCTACACCCTACACTCTATACTCTACACTCTATACCATACACTCTATAACCTACACTCTACACTCTATGCCCTACACTCTACACCCTACACTCTATACCCTACACTCTAATCCCTACACTCTACACTCTATACCTTACACTCTATACCCTACACTCTACACTCTATACCTTACACTCTACACTCTATTCCCTACACTCTATACCCTACACTCTATACCCTACACTCTATACCCTACACTCTATACCCTACACTCTACACCCTACACTCTATACCCTACACTCTATACCATACACTCTATACCCTACACTCTACACTCTATACCCTACACTCCACACCCTACACTCTGTACCCTACACTCTAATCCCTACACTCTACACTCTATACCCTACACTCTATACCCTACACTCTATACCCTACACCCTACACCCTACACTCTATACTCTACACTCTATACCATACACTCTATACCCTACACTCTACACTCTATGCCCTACACTCTACGCCCTACACTCTATACCCTACACTCTAATCCCTACACTCTACACTCTCTACCCTACACTCTCTACCCTACACTCTATACCCTACACTCTATACCCTACACTCTACACTCTATGCCCTACACTCTACACTCTATACCCTACACTCTATACCCTACACTCTATACCCTACACTCTACACTCTCTACCCTACACTCTATACCCTACACTCTGTAGCCTACCCTCTATACCCTACACTCTACACTCTATACCCTACACTCTACACTCTATACCCTACACTCTATACCCTACACTCTATACCCTACACTCTATACCCTACAATCTACACTCTATGCCGTACACTCTACACTCTATACCCTACACTCTACACTCTATACCCTACACTCTACACTCTATACCCTACACTGTATACCCTACACTCTATACCCTGCACTCTATACCCTACACTCTATACCCTACACTCTACACTCTATGCCCTACACTCTACACTCTGTACCTTACACTCAACACTCTATTCCCTACACTCTATACCCTACACTCTATACCCTACACTCTACACTCTATACCTTACACTCTACACTCTATTCCCTACACTCTATACCCTACACTCTATACCCTACACTCTATACCCTACACTCTACACCCTACACTCTATACTCTACACTCTATACCATACACTCTATAACCTACACTCTACACTCTATGCCCTACACTCTACACCCTACACTCTATACCCTACACTCTAATCCCTACACTCTACACTCTATACCTTACACTCTATACCCTACACTCTACACTCTATACCTTACACTCTACACTCTATTCCCTACACTCTATACCCTACAATCTATACCCTACACTCTATACCCTACACTCTATACCCTACACTCTACACCCTACACTCTATACCCTACACTCTATACCATACACTCTATACCCTACACTCTACACTCTATACCCTACACTCCACACCCTACACTCTGTACCCTACACTCTAATCCCTACACTCTACACTCTATACCCTACACTCTATACCCTACACTCTATACCCTACACCCTACACCCTACACTCTATACTCTACACTCTATACCATACACTCTATACCCTACACTCTACACTCTATGCCCTACACTCTACGCCCTACACTCTATACCCTACACTCTAATCCCTACACTCTACACTCTCTACCCTACACTCTCTACCCTACACTCTATACCCTACACTCTATACCCTACACTCTACAATCTATGCCCTACACTCTACACTCTATACCCTACACTCTATACCCTACACTCTATACCCTACACTCTACACTCTCTACCCTACACTCTATACCCTACACTCTGTAGCCTACCCTCTATACCCTACACTCTACACTCTATACCCTACACTCTACACTCTATACCCTACACTCTATACCCTACACTCTATACCCTACACTCTATACCCTACAATCTACACTCTATGCCGTACACTCTACACTCTATACCCTACACTCTACACTCTATACCCTACACTCTACACTCTATACCCTACACTGTATACCCTACACTCTATACCCTGCACTCTATACCCTACACTCTATACCCTACACTCTACACTCTATGCCCTACACTCTACACTCTGTACCTTACACTCAACACTCTATTCCCTACACTCTATACCCTACACTCTATACCCTACACTCTACACTCTATACCTTACACTCTACACTCTATTCCCTACACTCTATACCCTACACTCTATACCCTACACTCTATACCCTACACTCTACACCCTACACTCTATACTCTACACTCTATACCATACACTCTATAACCTACACTCTACACTCTATGCCCTACACTCTACACCCTACACTCTATACCCTACACTCTAATCCCTACACTCTACACTCTATACCTTACACTCTATACCCTACACTCTACACTCTATACCTTACACTCTACACTCTATTCCCTACACTCTATACCCTACACTCTATACCCTACACTCTATACCCTACACTCTATACCCTACACTCTACACCCTACACTCTATACCCTACACTCTATACCATACACTCTATACCCTACACTCTACACTCTATACCCTACACTCCACACCCTACACTCTGTACCCTACACTCTAATCCCTACACTCTACACTCTATACCCTACACTCTATACCCTACACTCTATACCCTACACTCTACACTCTCTACCCTACACTCTATACCCTACACTCTGTAGCCTACCCTCTATACCCTACACTCTACACTCTATACCCTACACTCTACACTCTATACCCTACACTCTATACCCTACACTCTATACCCTACACTCTATACCCTACAATCTACACTCTATGCCCTCCACTCTACACTCTATACCCTACACTCTACACTCTATACCCTACACTCTACACTCTATACCCTACACTGTATACCCTACACTCTATACCCTACACTCTATACCCTAAACTCTATACCCTACACTCTACACTCTATGCCCTACACTCTACACTCTGTACCTTACACTCAACATTCTATTCCCTACACTCTATACCCTACACTCTATACCCTACACTCCATACCCTACACTCTACACCCTACACTCTATACTCTACACTCTATACCATACACTCTATACCCTACACTCTACACTCTATGCCCTACACTCTACACCCTACACTCTATACCCTACACTCTAATCCCTACACTCTACACTCTCTACCCTACACTCTCTACCCTACACTCTATACCCTACACTCTATACCCTACACTCTACACTCTATGCCCTACACTCTACACTCTATACCTTACACTCTATACCCTACACTCTATACCCTACACTCTACACTCTATACCCTACACTCTATACCCTACACTCTATACCCTACACTCTATACCCTACACTCTACACTCTATACCCTACACTCTATACCCTACACTCTATTCCCTACACTCTACACTCTATACCCTACACTCTATACCCTACACTCTATGCCCTACACTCTATACCCTACACTCTATACCCTACACTCTATACCCTACACTCTACACTCTATACCCTACACTCTACACTCTATACCCTGCACACTATACCCTACACTCTATACCCTACACTCTAATCCCTACACTCTACACTCTATACCCTACACTCTATACCCTACACTCTACACTCTATACCTTACACTCTACAATCTATTCCCTACACTCTATACCCTACACTCTATACCCTACACTCTATACCCTACACTCTATACCCAACGCTCTACACCCTACACTCTATACTCTACACTCTATACCATACACTCTATACCCTACACTCTACACTCTATACTCTACACTCTACACTCTATACCCTACACTCTATACCCTACACTCTATACCCTACACTCTATACCCGACACTCTACACGCTATACCCTACACTGTACACTCTATACCCTACACTCTATACCCTACACTCTATACCCTACACTCTATACCCTACACTCTACACTCTATACCCTACACTCTATACCCTACACTCTATACCCTACACTCTATACCCTACACTCTATGCCCTACACTCTATACCCTACACTCTATACCCTACACTCTATACCCTACACTCTACACTCTATACCCTACACTCTATACCCTACACTCTATACCCTACACTCTACATTCTATACCCTACACTCTATACCCTACACTCTATACCCTACACTCTACACTCTATATCCTACACTCTCTACCCTACACTCTACACTCTATACCCTACACTCTATACCCTACACTCTAATCCCTACACTCTACACTCTATACCCTACACTCTATACCCTACACTCTATACCCTACACTCTACACTCTATACCCTACACTCTATACCCTACACTCTATACCCTACACTCTATACCCTACACTCTACACTCTATACCCTACACTCTATACCCTACACTCTATACCCTACACTCTATACCCTACACTCTACACTCTATACCCTACACTCTATAGCCTACACGCTACAATCTATACCCTACACTCTATACCCTACACTCTATACCCTACAGTCTATACCCTACACTCTATACCCTACACTCTACACTCTATACCTTACACTCCACACTCTATTCCCTACACTCTATACCCTACACTCTATACCCTACACTCTATACCCTACACTCTATACCCTACACTCTACACCCTACACTCTATACCCTACACTCTATACCATACAATCTATACCCTACACTCTACACTCTATACCCTACACTCTACACCCTACACTCTATACCCTACACTCTAATCCCTACACTCTACACTCTATACCTTACACTCTATACCCTACACTCTACACTCTATACCTTACACTCTACACTCTATTCCCTACACTCTATACCCTACACTCTATACCCTACACTCTATGCCCTACACTCTATACCCTACACTCTACACCCTACACTCTATACCCTACACTCTATACCATACACTCTATACCCTACACTCTACACTCTATACCCTACACTCCACACCCTACACTCTATACCCTACACTCTAATCCCTACACTCTACACTCTATACCCTACACTCTATACCCTACACTCTATACCCTACACTCTACACTCTCTACCCTACACTCTATACCCTACACTCTGTACCCTACACTCTATACCCTACACTCTACACTCTATACCCTACACTCTACACTCTATACCCTACACTCTATACCCTACACTCTATACCCTACACTCTATACCCTACAATCTACACTCTATGCCCTACACTCTACACTCTATACCCTACACTCTACACTCTATACCCTACACTCTACACTCTATACCCTACACTGTATACCCTACACTCTATACCCTGCACTCTATACCCTACACTCTATACCCTACACTCTACACTCTATGCCCTACACTCTACACTCTGTACCTTACACTCAACACTCTATTCCCTACACTCTATACCCTACACTCTATACCCTACACTCTATACCCTACACTCTACACCCTACACTCTTTACTCTACACTCTATACCATACACTCTATACCCTACACTCTACACTCTATGCACTACACTCTACACCCTACACTCTATACCCTACACTCTAATCCCTACACTCTACACTCTCTACCCTACACTCTCTACCCTACACTCTATACCCTACACTCTATACCCTACACTCTACACTCTATGCCCTACACTCTACACTCTATACCCTACACTCTATACCCTAAAATCTATACCCTACACTCTACACTCTATACCCTACACTCTATACCCTACACTCTATGCCCTACACTCTATACCCTACACTCTATACCCTACACTCTATACCCTACACTCTACACTCTATACCCTACACTCTATACCCTACACTCTATACCCTACACTCTACACTCTATACCCTACACTCTATACCCTACACTCTATGCCCTACACTCTATACCCTACACTCTATACCCTACACTCTATACCCTACACTCTACACTCTATACCCTACACTCTATGCCCTACACTCTATACCCTACACTCTATACCCTACACTCTATACCCTACACACTATACCCTACACTCTATACCCTACACTCTAATCCCTACACTCTACACTCTATACCCTACACTCTATACCCTACACTCTACACTCTATACCTTACACTCTACACTCTATTCCCTACACTCTATACCCTACACTCTATACCCTACACTCTATACCCTACACTCTACACCCTACACTCTATACTCTACACTCTATACCATACACTCTATAACCTACACTCTACACTCTATGCCCTACACTCTACACCCTACACTCTATACCCTACACTCTAATCCCTACACTCTACACTCTATACCTTACACTCTATACCCTACACTCTACACTCTATACCTTACACTCTACACTCTATTCCCTACACTCTATACCCTACACTCTATACCCTACACTCTATACCCTACACTCTATACCCTACACTCTACACCCTACACTCTATACCCTACACTCTATACCATACACTCTATACCCTACACTCTACACTCTATACCCTACACTTCACACCCTACACTCTATACCCTACACTCTAATCCCTACACTCTACACTCTATACCCTACACTCTATACCCTACACTCTATACCCTACACTCTACACTCTCCACCCTACACTCTATACCCTACACTCTGTACCCTACACTCTATACCCTACACTCTACACTCTATACCCTACACTCTACACTCTATACCCTACACTCTATACCCTACACTCTATACCCTACACTCTATACCCTACAATCTACTCTCTATGCCCTCCACTCTACACTCTATACCCTACACTCTACACTCTATACCCTACACTCTACACTCTATACCCTACACTGTATACCCTACACTCTATACCCTACACTCTATACCCTACACTCTATACCCTACACTCTACACTCTATGCCCTACACTCTACACTCTGTACCTTACACTCAACACTCTATTCCCTACACTCTATACCCTACACTCTATACCCTACACTCTATACCCTACACTCTACACCCTACACTCTATACTCTATACTCTATACCATACACTCTATACCCTACACTCTACACTCTATGCCCTACACTCTACACCCTACACTCTATACCCTACACTCTAATCCCTACACTCTACACTCTCTACCCTACACTCTCTACCCTACACTCTATACCCTACACTCTATACCCTACACTCTACACTCTATGCCCTACACTCTACACTCTATACCCTACACTCTATACCCTACACTCTATACCCTACACTCTACACTCTATACCCTACACTCTATACCCTACACTCTATGCCCTACACTCTATACCCTACACTCTATACCCTACACTCTATACCCTACACTCTATACCCTACACTATACACTCTATACCCTACACTCTATACCCTACACTCTATACCCTACACTCTACACTCTATACCCTACACTCTATACCCTACACTCTATGCCCTACACTCTATACCCTACATTCTATACCCTACACTCTATACCCTACACTCTACACTCTATACCCTACACTCTACACTCTATACCCTGCACACTATACCCTACACTCTATACCCTACACTCTAATCCCTACACTCTACACTCTATACCCTACACTCTATTCCCTACACTCTATACCCTACACTCTATACCCTACACTCTATACCCAACGCTCTACACCCTACACTCTATACCCTACACTCTATACCATACACTCTATACCCTACACTCTACACTCTATACCCTACACTCTACACTCTATACCCTACAATCTATACCCTACACTCTATACCCTACACTCTATACCCGACACTCTACACGCTATACCCTACACTCTACACTCTATACCCTACACTCTATACCCTACACTCTATACCCTACACTCTATACCCTACACTCTACACTCTATACCCTACACTCTATACCCTACACTCTACACCCTACACTCTATACCCTACACTCTATGCCCTACACTCTATACCCTACACTTTATACCCTACACTCTATACCCTACACTCTACACTCTATACCCTACACTCTATACCCTACACTCTATACCCTACACTCTACACTCTATACCCTACACTCTATACCCTACACTCTATACCCTACACTCTATACCCTACACTCTACACTCTATATCCTACACTCTCTACCCTACACTCTACACTCTATACCCTACACTCTATACCCTACACTCTAATCCCTACACTCTACACTCTATACCCTACACTCTATACCCTACACTCTATACCCTACACTCTACACTCTATACCCTACACTCTATATCCTACACTCTACACTCTATACCATACATTCTATACCCTACACTCTATACCATACACTCTATACCCTACACTCTACACCCTACACTCTATACCCTACACTCTATACCCTACACTCTATTCCCTACACTCTATACCCTACACTCTACACCCTACACTCTATACCCTACACTCTATACCATACACTCTATATCCTACACTCTACACTCTATACCCTACACTCTACATCCCACACTCTATACCCTACACTCTAATCCCGACACTCTACACTCTATACCCTACACTCTATAGCCTACACTCTACAATCTATACCCTACACTCTATACCCTACACTCTATACCCTACACTCTACACTCTCTACCCTACACTCTATACCCTACACTCTATAACATACACTCTATACCCTACACTCTATACCCTACACTCTATACCATACACTCTACAATCTATACCCTACACTCTATACCATACACTCTACACCATACACTCTATTGCGTACACTCTATACCCTACACTCTACACTCTATACCCTACACTCTATACCCTACACTCTACACCCTGCACTCTATACCCTACACACTATACCCTACACTCTATACCCTACACTCTATACCCTACACTCTACACTCTATACCCTACACTCTATAGCCTACACTCTACAATCTATACCCTACACTCTATACCCTACACTCTATACCCTACAGTCTATACCCTACACTCTATACCCTACACTCTACACTCTATACCTTACACTCTACACTCTATTCCCTACACTCTATACCCTACACTCTATACCCTACACTCTATACCCTACACTCTATACCCTACACTCTACACCCTACACTCTATACCCTACACTCTATACCATACACTCTATACCCTACACTCTACACTCTATACCCTACACTCTACACCCTACACTCTATACCCTACACTCTAATCCCTTCACTCTACACTCTATACCCTACACTCTACACTCTATACCTTACACTCTACACTCTATTCCCTACACTCTATACCCTACACTCTATACCCTACACTCTATACCCTACACTCTACACCCTACACTCTATACCATACACTCTATACACTACACTCTACACTCTATACCCTACACTCTACACCCTACACTCTATACCCTACACTCTAATCCCTACACTCTACACTCTATACCCTACACTCTATACCCTACACTCTATACCCTACACTCTACGCACTCTACCCTACACTCTACACCCTACACTCTATACCCTACACTCTATACCCTACACTCTACACTCTATACCCTACACTCTACACTCTATACCCTACACTCTATACCCTACACTCTATACCCTACACTCTACACTCTATACCTTACACTCTACACTCTATTCCCTACACTCTATACCCTACACTCTATACCCTACACTCTATACCCTACACTCTATACCCAACACTCTACACCCTACACTCTATACCCTACACTCTATACCATACACTCTATACCCTACACTCTACACTCTATACCCTACACTCTATACCCTACACTCTATACCCTACACTCTATACCCTACACTCTACAAGCTATACCCTACACTCTACACTTTATACCCTACACTCTATACCCTACACTCTATACCCTACACTCTATACCATACACTTTATACCCTACACTCTATACCGTACACTCTATACCCTACACTCTATACCCTACAATCTATACCCTACACTCTACACCCTACACTCTATACCTTACACTCTATACCCTACACTCTATACCCTACACTCTAAACTCTATACCCTACACTCTACACTCTATACCCTACACTCTATAACATACACTCTACACCCTACACTCTATACCCTACACTCTATACCCTACACTCTACACTCTATACCCTACACTCTTTACCATACACTCTACACCATACACTCTATAGCATACACTCTATACCCTACACTCTACACTCTATACCCTACACTCTATACCCTACACTCTACACCCTACACTCTATACCCTACACTCTATACCCTACACTCTACACTCTATACCCTACACTCTATAGCCTACACTCTACAATCTATACCCTACACTCTATACCCTACACTCTATACCCTACAGTCTATACCCTACACTCTATACCCTACACTCTACACTCTATACCTTACACTCTACACTCTATTCCCTACACTCTATACCCTACACTCTATACCCTACACTCTATACCCTACACTCTATACCCTACACTCTACACCCTACACTCTATACCCTACACTCTATACCATACACTCTATACCCTACACTCTACACTCTATACCCTACACTCTACACCCTACACTCTATACCCTACACTCTAATCCCTTCACTCTACACTCTATACCCTACACTCTACACTCTATACCTTACACTCTACACTCTATTCCCTACACTCTATACCCTACACTCTATACCCTACACTCTATACCCTACACTCTACACCCTACACTCTATACCATACACTCTATACACTACACTCTACACTCTATACCCTACACTCTACACCCTACACTCTATACCCTACACTCTAATCCCTACACTCTACACTCTATACCCTACACTCTATACCCTACACTCTATAACCTACACTCTACGCACTCTACCCTACACTCTACACCCTACACTCTATACCCTACACTCTATACCCTACACTCTACACTCTATACCCTACACTCTACACTCTATACCCTACACTCTATACCCTACACTCTATACCCTACACTCTACACTCTATACCTTACACTCTACACTCTATTCCCTACACTCTATACCCTACACTCTATACCCTACACTCTATACCCTACACTCTATACCCAACACTCTACACCCTACACTCTATACCCTACACTCTATACCATACACTCTATACCCTACACTCTACACTCTATACCCTACACTCTATACCCTACACTCTATACCCTACACTCTACAAGCTATACCCTACACTCTACACTTTATACCCTACACTCTATACCCTACACTCTATACCCTACACTCTATACCATACACTTTATACCCTACACTCTATACCGTACACTCTATACCCTACACTCTATACCCTACAATCTATACCCTACACTCTACACCCTACACTCTATACCTTACACTCTATACCCTACACTCTATACCCTACACTCTAAACTCTATACCCTACACTCTACACTCTATACCCTACACTCTATAACATACACTCTATACCCTACACTCTATACCCTACACTCTATACCCTACACTCTACACTCTATACCCTACACTCTTTACCATACACTCTACACCATACACTCTATAGCATACACTCTATACCCTACACTCTACACTCTATACCCTACACTCTATACCCTACACTCTACACCCTGCACTCTATACCCTACACACTATACCCTACACTCTACACTCTATACCCTACACTCTATACCCTACACTCTATACCCTACACTCTATACCCTACACTCTATAGCCTACAATCTATACCCTACACTCTATACCCTACAGTCTATACCCTACACTCTATACCCTACACTCTACACTCTATACCTTACACTCTACACTCGATTCCCTACACTCTATACCCTACACTCTATACCCTACACTCTACACCCTACACTCTATACCCTACACTCTACACCCTACACTCTATACCCTACACTCTATACCATACACTCTATACCCTACACTCTACACTCTATACCCTACACTCTACACCCTACACTCTATACCCTACACTCTAATCCCTACACTCTACACTCTATACCCTACACTCTATACCCTATACTCTACACTCTATACCTTACACTCTACACTCTATTCCCTACACTCTATACCCTACACTCTATACCCTACACTCTATACCCTACACTCTACACCCTACACTCTATACCCTACACTCTATACCATACACTCTATACCCTACACTCTACACTCTATACCCTACATTCTACACTCTACACTCTATACCCTACACTCTAATCCCTACACTCTACACTCTATACCCTACACTCTATACCCTACACTCTATACCCTACACTCTACACTCTCTACCCTACACTCTATACCCTACACTCTATAACATACACTCTATACCCTACACTCTACACCCTACACTCTATACCATACACTCTACACTGTATACCCTACACTCTATACCATACACTCTACACCATACACTCTATAGCATACAATCTATACCCTACACTCTACACTCTATACCCTACACTCTATACCCTACACTCTAATCCCTACACTCTACACTCTATACCCTACACTCTATACCCTACACTCTACACTCTATACCTTACACTCTACACTCTATTCCCTACACTCTATACCCTACACTCTATACCCTACACTCTATACCCAACACTCTACACCCTACACTCTATACTCTACACTCTATACCATATACTCTATACCCTACACTCTACACTCTATGCCCTACACTCTATACCCTACACTCTATACCATACACTCTACACTGTATACCCTACACTCTATACCATACACTCTACACCATACACTCTATAGCATACAATCTATACCCTACACTCTACACTCTATACCCTACACTCTATACCCTACACTCTAATCCCTACACTCTACACTCTATACCTTACACTCTATACCCTACACTCTACACTCTATACCTTACACTCTACACTCTATTCCCTACACTCTATACCCTACACTCTATACCCTACACTCTATACCCTACACTCTATACCCTACACTCTATACCCTATACTCTACGCTCTATACCTTACACTCTACACTCTATTCCCTACACTCTATACCCTACACTCTATACCCTACACTCTATACCCTACACTCTATACCCTACACTCTACACTCTATACCCTACACTCCACACCCTACACTCTATACCCTACACTCTAATCCCTACACTCTACACTCTATACCCTACACTCTATACCCTACACTCTATACCCTACACTCTACACTCTCTACCCTACACTCTACACTCTATACCCTACACTCTATACCCTACACTCTATACCCTACACTCTATACCCTATAATCTACACTCTATGCCCTACACTCTACACTCTATACCCTACACTCTACACTCTATTCCCTACACTCTACACTCTATACCCTACACTCTATACCCTACACTCTATACCCTACACTCTACACTCTATGCCCTACACTCTACACTCTGTACCTTACACTCAACACTCTATTCCCTACACTCTATACCCTACACTCTATACCCTACACTCTATACCCTACACTCTACACCCTACACTCTATACTCTACACTCTATACCATACACTCTATACCCTACACTCTACACTCTATGCCCTACACTCTACACCCTACACTCTATACCCTACACTCTAATCCCTACACTCTACACTCTCTACCCTACACTCTCTACCCTACACTCTATACCCTACACTCTATACCCTACACTCTACACTCTATGCCCTACACTCTACACTCTATACCCTACACTCTATACCCTACACTCTATACCCTACACTCTACACTTTATACCCTACACTCTATACTCTACACTCTATGCCCTACACTCTATACCCTACACTCTATACCCTACACTCTATACCCTACACTCTACACTCTATACCCTACACTCTATACCCTACACTCTATACCCTACACTCTACACTCTATACCCTACACTCTATACCCTACACTCTATGCCCTACACTCTATACCCTACACTCTATACCCTACACTCTATACCCTACACTCTACACTCTATACCCTACACTCTACACTCTATACCCTACACACTATACCCTACACTCTATACCCTACACTCTAATCCCTACACTCTACACTCTATACCCTACACTCTATACCCTACACTCTACACTCTATACCTTACACTCTACACTCTATTCCCTACACTCTATACCCTACACTCTATACCCTACACTCTATACCCAACACTCTACACCCTACATTCTATACCCTACACTCTATACCATACACTCTATACCCTACACTCTACACTCTATACCCTACACTCTACACTCTATACCCTACACTCTATACCCTACACTCTATACCCTACACTCTATACCCTACACTCTATACCCGACACTCTACACGCTATACCCTACACTCTACACTCTATACCCTACACTCTATACCCTACACTCTATACCCTACACTCTATACCCTACACTCTACACTCTATACCCTACACTCTATACCCTACACTCTACACCCTACACTCTATACCCTACACTCTATGCCCTACACTCTATACCCTACACTCTATACCCTACACTCTATACCCTACACTCTACACTCTATACCCTACACTCTGTACCATACACTCTATACCCTACACTCTACACTCTATACCCTACACTCTATACCCTACACTCTATACCCTACACTCTATACCCTACACTCTACACTCTATATCCTACACTCTCTACCCTACACTCTACACTCTATACCCTACACTCTATACCCTACACTCTAATCCCTACACTCTACACTCTATACCCTACACTCTATACCCTACACTCTATACCCTACACTCTACACTCTATACCCTACACTCTATATCCTACACTCTACACTCTATACCATACATTCTATACCCTACACTCTATACCATACACTCTATACCCTACACTCTACACCCTACACTCTATACCCTACACTCTATACCCTACACTCTATACCCTACACTCTACACCCTACACTCTATACCCTACACTCTATACCATACACTCTATACCCTACACTCTACACTCTATACCCTACACTCTACATCCTACACTCTATACCCTACACTCTAATCCCGACACTCTACACTCTATACCCTACACTCTATACCCTACACTCTATACCCTACACTCTACACTCTCTACCCTACACTCTATACCATACACTCTATAACATACACTCTATACCCTACACTCTATACCCTACACTCTATACCATACACTCTACAATCTATACCCTACACTCTATACCATACACTCTACACCATACACTCTATACCCTACACTCTATACCCTACACTCTACACCCTGCACTCTATACCCTACACACTATACCCTACACTCTACACTCTATACCCTACACTCTATACCCTACACTCTATACCCTACACTCTATACCCTACACTCTACACTCTATACCCTACACTCTATACCCTACACTCTATAGCCTACAATCTATACCCTACACTCTATACCCTACAGTCTATACCCTACACTCTATACCCTACACTCTACACTCTATACCTTACACTCTACACTCGATTCCCTACACTCTATACCCTACACTCTATACCCTACACTCTATACCCTACACTCTATACCCTACACTCTACACCCTACACTCTATACCCTACACTCTATACCATACACTCTATACCCTACAGTCTACACTCTATACCCTACACTCTACACCCTACACTCTATACCCTACACTCTAATCCCTACACTCTACACTCTATACACTACACTCTATACCCTATACTCTACACTCTATACCTCACACTCTACACTCTATTCCCTACACTCTATACCCTACACTCTATACCCTACACTCTATACCCTACACTCTACACCCTACACTCTATACCCTACACTCTATACCCTACACTCTAATCCCTACACTCTACACTCTATACCCTACACTCTATACCCTACACTCTATACCCTACACTCTACACTCTCTACCCTACACTCTATACCCTACACTCTATAACATACACTCTATACCCTACACTCTACACCCTACACTCTATACCATACACTCTACACTGTATACCCTACACTCTATACCATACACTCTACACTCTATAGCATACACTCTATACCCTACACTCTACACTCTATACCCTACACTCTATACCCTACACTCTACACTCTATACCCTACACTCTACACTCTATACCCTACACACTATACCCTACACTCTATACCCTACACTCTAATCCCTACACTCTACACTCTATACCCTACACTCTATACCCTACACTCTACACTCTATTCCCTACACTCTATACCCTACACTCTATACCCTACACTCTATACCCAACACTCTACACCCTACATTCTATACCCTACACTCTATACCATACACTCTATACCCTACACTCTACACTCTATACCCTACACTCTACACTCTATACCCTACACTCTATACCCTACACTCTATACCCTACACTCTATACCCTACACTCTATACCCGACACTCTACACGCTATACCCTACACTCTACACTCTATACCCTACACTCTATACCCTACACTCTATACCCTACACTCTATACCCTACACTCTACACTCTATACCCTACACTCTATACCCTACACTCTACACCCTACACTCTATACCCTACACTCTATGCCCTACACTCTATACCCTACACTCTATACCCTACACTCTACACTCTATACCCTACACTCTGTACCATACACTCTATACCCTACACTCTACACTCTATACCCTACACTCTATACCCTACACTCTATACCCTACACTCTATACCCTACACTCTACACTCTATATCCTACACTCTCTACCCTACACTCTACACTCTATACCCTACACTCTATACCCTACACTCTAATCCCTACACTCTACACTCTATACCCTACACTCTATACCCTACACTCTATACCCTACACTCTACACTCTATACCCTACACTCTATATCCTACACTCTACACTCTATACCATACATTCTATACCCTACACTCTATACCATACACTCTATACCCTACACTCTACACCCTACACTCTATACCCTACACTCTATACCCTACACTCTATACCCTACACTCTATACCCGACACTCTACACGCTATACCCTACACTCTACACTCTATACCCTACACTCTATACCCTACACTCTATACCCTACACTCTATACCCTACACTCTACACTCTATACCCTACACTCTATACCCTACACTCTACACCCTACACTCTACACCCTACACTCTATGCCCTACACTCTATACCCTACACTCTATACCCTACACTCTATACCCTACACTCTACACTCTATACCCTACACTCTGTACCATACACTCTATACCCTACACTCTACACTCTATACCCTACACTCTATACCCTACACTCTATACCCTACACTCTATACCCTACACTCTACACTCTATATCCTACACTCTCTACCCTACACTCTACACTCTATACCCTACACTCTATACCCTACACTCTAATCCCTACACTCTACACTCTATACCCTACACTCTATACCCTACACTCTATACCCTACACTCTACACTCTATACCCTACACTCTATATCCTACACTCTACACTCTATACCATACATTCTATACCCTACACTCTACACCCTACACTCTATACCCTACACTCTAAACCATACACTCTATACCCTACACTCTACACTCTATACCCTACACTCTACATCCTACACTCTATACCCTACACTCTAATCCCGACACTCTACACTCTATACCCTACACTCTATACCCTACACTCTATACCCTACACTCTACACTCTCTACCCTACACTCTATACCATACACTCTATAACATACACTCTATACCCTACACTCTATACCCTACACTCTATACCATACACTCTACAATCTATACCCTACACTCTATACCATACACTCTACACCATACACTCTATACCCTACACTCTATACCCTACACTCTACACCCTGCACTCTATACCCTACACACTATACCCTACACTCTACACTCTATACCCTACACTCTATACCCTACACTCTATACCCTACACTCTATACCCTACACTCTACACTCTATACCCTACACTCTATACCCTACACTCTATAGCCTACAATCTATACCCTACACTCTATACCCTACAGTCTATACCCTACACTCTATACCCTACACTCTACACTCTATACCTTACACTCTACACTCGATTCCCTACACTCTATACCCTACACTCTATACCCTACACTCTATACCCTACACTCTATACCCTACACTCTACACCCTACACTCTATACCCTACACTCTATACCATACACTCTATACCCTACAGTCTACACTCTATACCCTACACTCTACACCCTACACTCTATACCCTACACTCTAATCCCTACACTCTACACTCTATACCCTACACTCTATACCCTATACTCTACACTCTATACCTCACACTCTACACTCTATTCCCTACACTCTATACCCTACACTCTATACCCTACACTCTATACCCTACACTCTACACCCTACACTCTATACCCTACACTCTATACCCTACACTCTAATCCCTACACTCTACACTCTATACCCTACACTCTATACCCTACACTCTATACCCTACACTCTACACTCTCTACCCTACACTCTATACCCTACACTCTATAACATACACTCTATACCCTACACTCTACACCCTACACTCTATACCATACACTCTACACTGTATACCCTACACTCTATACCATACACTCTACACCATACACTCTATAGCATACACTCTATACCCTACACTCTACACTCTATACCCTACACTCTATACCCTACACTCTACACTCTATACCCTACACTCTACACTCTATACCCTACACACTATACCCTACACTCTATACCCTACACTCTAATCCCTACACTCTACACTCTATACCCTACACTCTATACCCTACACTCTACACTCTATACCTTACACTCAACACTCTATTCCCTACACTCTATACCCTACACTCTATACCCTACACTCTATACCCTACACTCTACACCCTACACTCTATACTCTACACTCTATACCATACACTCTATACCCTACACTCTACACTCTATGCCCTACACTCTACACCCTACACTCTATACCCTACACTCTAATCCCTACACTCTACACTCTATACCTTACAGTCTATACCCTACACTCTACACTCTATACCTTACACTCTACACTCTATTCCCTACACTCTATACCCTACACTCTATACCCTACACTCTATACCCTACACTCTATACCCTACACTCTACACCCTACACTCTATACCCTACACTCTATACCATACACTCTATACCCTACACTCTACACTCTATACCCTACACTCCACACCCTACACTCTATACCCTACACTCGAATCCCTACACTCTACACTCTATACCCTACACTCTATACCCTACACTCTATACCCTACACTCTACACTCTCTACCCTACACTCTATACCCTACACTCTGTACCCTACACTCTATACCCTACACTCTACACTCTATACCCTACACTCTACACTCTATACCCTACACTCTATACCCCACACTCTATACCCTACACTCTATACCCTACAATCTACACTCTATGTCCTACACTCTACACTCTATACCCTACACTCTACACTCTATACCCTACACTCTACACTCTATACCCTACACTGTATACCCTACACTCTATACCCTACACTCTATACCCTACACTCTATACCCTACACTCTACACTCTATGCCCTACACTCTACACTCTGTACCTTACACTCAACACTCTATTCCCTACACTCTATACCCTACACTCTATACCCTACACTCTATACCCTACACTCTACACCCTACACTCTATACTCTACACTCTATACCATACACTCTATACCCTACACTCTACACTCTATGCCCTACACTCTACACCCTACACTCTCTACCCTACACTCTATACCCTACACTCTATACCCTACACTCTACACTCTATGCCCCACACTCTACACTCTATACCCTACACTCTATACCCTACACTCTATACCCTACACTCTACACTCTATACCCTACACTCTATACCCTACACTCTATGCCCTACACTCTATACCCTACACTCTATACCCTACACTCTATACCCTACACTCTATACCCTACACTCTACACTCTATACCCTACACTCTATACCCTACACTCTATACCCTACACTCTACACTCTATACCCTACACTCTATACCCTACACTCTATGCCCTACACTCTATACCCTACACTCTATACCCTACACTCTATACCCTACACTCTACACTCTATACCCTACACTCTACACTCTATACCCTACACACTATACCCTACACTCTATACCCTACACTCTAATCCCTACACTCTACACTCTATACCCTACACTCTATACCCTACACTCTACACTCTATACCTTACACTCTACACTCTATTCCCTACACTCTATACCCTACACTCTATACCCTACACTCTATACCCTACACTCTATACCCAACACTCTACACCCTACACTCTATACCCTACACTCTATACCATACACTCTATACCCTACACTCTACACCCTACACTCTACACTCTATACCCTACACTCTATACCCTACTCTCTATACCCTACACTCTATACCCGACACTCTACACGATATACCCTACACTCTACACTCTATACCCTACACTCTATACCCTACACTCTATACCCTACACTCTATACCCTACACTCTATACCCTACACTCTACACTCTATACCCTACACTCTATACCCTACACTCTACACTCTACACCTTATACCCTACACTCTATGCCCTACACTCTATACCCTACACTCTATACCCTACACTCTATACCCTACACTCTACACTCTATAACCTACACTCTATACCCTACACTCTATACCCTACACTCTACACTCTATACCCTACACTCTATACCCTACACTCTATACCCTACACTCTACACTCTATATCCTACACTCTCTACCCTACACTCTACACTCTATACCCTACACTCTATACCCTACACTCTAATCCCTACACTCTACACTCTATACCCTACACTCTATACCCTACACTCTATACCCTACACTCTACACTCTATACCTTACACTCTATATCCTACACTCTACACTCTATACCATATATTCTATACCCTACACTCTATACCATACACTCTATACCCTACACTCTACACCCTACACTCTATACCCTACACTCTATACCCTACACTCTGTACCCTACACTCTACACCCTACACTCTATACCCTACACTCTATACCATACACTCTATACCCTACACTCTACACTCTATACCCTACACTCTACATCCTACACTCTATACCCTACACTCTAATCCCGACACTCTACACTCTATACCCTACACTCTATACCCTACACTCTATACCCTACACTCTACACTCTCTACCCTACACTCTATACCTTACACTCTATAACATACACTCTATACCCTACACTCTATACCCTACACTCTATACCATACACTCTACAATCTATACCCAACACTCTATACCATACACTCTACACCATACACTCTATAGCATACACTCTATACCCTACACTCTACACTCTATACCCTACACTCTATACCCTACACTCTACACCCTGCACTCTATACCCTACACACTATACCCTACACTCTACACTCTATACCCTACACTCTATACCCTACACTCTACACTCTATACCCTACACTCTATAGCCTACACTCTACAATCTATACCCTACACTCTATACCCTACACTCTATACCCTACAGTCTATACCCTACACTCTATACCCTACACTCTACACTCTATACCTTACAGTCTACACTCTATTCCCTACACTCTATACCCTACACTCTATACCCTACACTCTATACCCTACACTCTATACCCTACACTCTACACCCTACACTCTATACCATAAACTCTATACCCTACACTCTACACTCTATACCCTACACTCTACACCCTACACTCTATACCCTACACTCTAATCCCTTCACTCTACACTCTATACCCTACACTCTATACCCTACACTCTACACTCTATACCTTACACTCTACACTCTATTCCCTACACTCTATACACTACACTCTATACCCTACACTCTACACCCTACACTCTATACCATACACTCTATACCCTACACTCTACACTCTATACCCTACACTCTACACCCTACACTCTATACCCTACACTCTAATCCCTACACTCTACACTCTATACCCTACACTCTATACCCTACACTCTATACCCTACACTCTACACACTCTACCCTACACTCTATACCCTACACTCTATACCCTACACTCTATACCCTACACTCTACACTCTATACCCTACACTCTACACTCTATACCCTACACTCTATACCCTACACTCTATACCCTACACTCTAATCCCTACACTCTACACTCTATACCCTACCCTCTATACCCTACACTCTACACTCTATACCTTACACTCTACACTCTATTCCCTACACTCTATACCCTACACTCTATACCCTACACTCTATACCCTACACTCTATACCCAACACTCTACACCCTACACTCTATACCCTACACTCTATACCATACACTCTATACCCTACACTCTACACTCTATACCCTACACTCTACACTCTATACCCTACACTCTATACCCTACACTCTATACCCTACACTCTACACGCTATACCCTACACTCTACACTTTATACCCTACACTCTATACCCTACACTCTATACCATACACTCTATACCCTACACTCTACACCCTACACTCTATACCCTACACTCTATACCCTACACTCTATACCCTACACTCTACACCCTACACTCTATACCCTACACGCTATACCATACACTCTATACCCTACACTCTACACTCTATACCCTACACTCTACATCCTACACTCTATACCCTACACTCTAATCCCGACACTCTACACTCTATACCCTACACTCTATTATCTACACTCTATACCCTACACTCTACACTCTCTACCCTACACTCTCTACCCTACACTCTATACCCTACACTCTATACCCTACACTCTATACCCTACACTCTATACCCTACACTCTACACTCTATACCCTACACTCTATACCCTACACTCTACACCCTACACTCTATACCCTACACTCTATGCCCTACACTCTATACCCTACACTCTATACCCTACACTCTATACCCTACACTCTACACTCTATACCCTACACTCTATACCCTACACTCTATAACCTACACTCTACACTCTATACCCTACACTCTATACCCTACACTCTATACCTTACACTCTATACCCTACACTCTAAACTCTATACCCTACACTCTATACCCTACACTCTACACTCTATACCCTACACTCTATACCCTACACTCTAATCCCTACACTCTACACTCTATACCCTACACTCTATACCCTACACTCTATACCCTACACTCTACACTATATACCCTACACTCTATATCCTACACTCTACACTCCATACCATACACTCTATACCCTACACTCTATACCATACACTCTATACCCTACACTCTACACCCTACACTCTATACCCTACACTCTATACCCTACACTCTATACCCTACACTCTACACCCTACACTCTATACCCTACACGCTATACCATACACTCTATACCCTACACTCTACACTCTATACCCTACACTCTACATCCTACACTCTATACCCTACACTCTAATCCCGACACTCTACACTCTATACCCTACACTCTATTATCTACACTCTATACCCTACACTCTACACTCTCTACCCTACACTCTATACCCTACACTCTATAACATACACTCTATACCCTACACTCTATACCTTACACTCTATACCATACACTCTACACTCTATACCCTACACTCTATACCATACACTCTACACCATACACTCTATAGCATACACTCTATACCCTACACTCTACACTCTATACCCTACACTCTGTACCCTACACTCTACACCCTGCACTCTATACCCTACACACTATACCCTACACTCTACACTCTATACCCTACACTCTATACCCTACACTCTATACCCTACACTCTATACCCTACACTCTACACTCTATACCCTACACTCTATAGCCTACACTCTACAATCTATACCCTACACTCTATACCCTACACTCTATACCCTACAGTCTATACCCTACACTCTATACCCTACACTCTACACTCTATACCTTACACTCTACACTCTATTCCCTACACTCTATACCCTACACTCTATACCCTACACTCTATACCCTACACTCTATACCCTACACTCTACACCCTACACTCTACACCCTACACTCTATACCCTACACTCTACACACTCTACCCTACACTCTATACCCTACAATCTATACCCTACACTCTATACCCTACACTCTACACTCTATACCCTACACTCTACACTCTATACCCTACACTCTATACCCTACACTCTATACCCTACACTCTAATCCCTACACTCTACACTCTATACCCTACACTCTATACCCTACACTACACACTCTATACCTTACACTCTACACTCTATTCCATACACTCTATACCCTACACTCTATACCCTACACTCTATACCCTACACTCTATACCCTACACTCTATACCCAACACTCTACACCCTACACTCTATACCCTACACTCTATACCATACACTCTATACCCTACACTCTACACTCTATACCTTACACTCTACACTCTATTCCCTACACTCTATACCCTACACTCTATACCCTACACTCTATACCCTACACTCTACACCCCACACTCTATACCCTACACTCTATACCATACATTCTATACCCTACACTCTACACTCTATACCCTACACTCTACACCCTACACTCTATACCCTACACTCTAATCCCTACACTCTACACTCTATACCCTACACTCTATACCCTACACTCTATACCCTACACTCTACACTCTCTACCCTACACTCTCTACCCTACACTCTCTACCCTACACTCTGTACCCTACACTCTACACTCTATACCCTACACTCTACACTCTATACCCTACACTTTATACCCTACACTCTATACCCTACACTCTACACTCTATGCCCTACACTCTACACTCTATACCCTACACTCTATACCCTACACTCTATACCCTACACTCTACACTCTATACCCTACACTCTATACCCTACACTCTATGCCCTACACTCTATACCCTACACTCTATACCCTACACTCTATACCCTACACTCTACACTCTATACCCTACACTCTATACCCTACACTCTATACCCTACACTCTACACTCTATACCCTACACTCTATACCCTACACTCTATGCCCTACACTCTATACCTACACTCTATACCCTACACTCTACACCCTACACTCTACACTCTATACCCTACACTCTATACCCTACACTCTATACCCTACACTCTACACTCTATACCCTACACTCAATACCCTACACTCTATACCCTACACTCTACACTCTATACCCTACACTCTATGCCCTACACTCTATACCCTACACTCTATACCCTACACTCTATACCCTACACTCTATACCCTACACTCTACACTCTATACCCTACACTCTATACCCTACACTCTATACCCTACACTCTACACTCTATACCCTACACTCTATACCCTACACTCTATGCCCTACACTCTATACCCTACACTCTATACCCTACACTCTATACCCTACACTCTACACTCTATACCCTACACTCTATACCCTTCACTCTATACCCTACACTCTAATCCCTACACTCTACACTCTATACCCTACACTCTATACCCTACACTCTACACTCTATACCTTACACTCTACACTCTATTCCCTACACTCTATACCCTACACTCTATACCCTACACTCTATACCTTACACTCTACACCCTACACTCTATACCCTACACTCTATACCATATACTCTATACCCTACACTCTACACTCTATACCCTACACTCTACACCCTACACTCTATACCCTACACTCTAATCCCAACACTCTACACTCTATACCCTACACTCTATACCCTACACTCTATACCTTACACTCTACACTCTATTCCCTACACTCTATACCCTACACTCTATATTATATACTCTATACCCTACACTCTACACTCTATACCATACACTCTATACCCTACACTCTACACTCTATACCCTACACTCTACACCCTACACTCTATACCCTACACTCTAATCCCTACACTCTATACCCTACACTCTACACTCTATACCCTACACTCTATACCATACACTCTATAGCCTACACTCTATACCGTACACTCTATACCCTACACTCTATACCTTACACTCTACACTCTATTCCCTACACTCTATACCCTACACTCTATACCCTACACTCTATACCCTACACTCTACACCCTACACTCTATACCCTACACTCTACACCCTACACTCTATACCCTACACTCTATACCCTACACTCTATACCCTACACTCTACACTCTCTACCCTACACTCTATACCCTACACTCTATACCCTACACTCTACACTCTATACCCTACACTCTACACTCTATACCCTACACTCTATACCCTACACTCTATACCCTACACTCTACACTCTATACCCTGCACTCTATACCCTACACTCTATGCCCTACACTCTATACCCTACACTCTATACCCTACACTCTATACCCTACACTCTATACCCTACACTCTACACTCTAAACCCTACACTCTATACCCTACACTCTATGCCCTACACTCTATACCCTACACTCTTTACCCTACACTCTACACTCTATACCCTACACTCTATACCCTACACTCTATACCCTACACTCTAATCCCTACACTCTACACTCTATACCCTACACTCTATACCCTACACTCTACACTCTATACCTTACACTCTACACTCTATTCCCTACACTCTATACCCTACACTCTATACCCTACACTCTACACTCTAAACCCTACACTCTATACCCTACACTCTATACCCTACACTCTACACTCTATACCCTACACTCTATACCCTACACTCTATGCCCTACACTCTATACCTACACTCTATACCCTACACTCTATACCCTACACTCTATACCCTACACTCTACACCCTACACTCTACACTCTATACCCTACACTCTATACCCTACACTCTATACCCTACACTCTACACTCTATACCCTACACTCAATACCCTACACTCTATACCCTACACTCTATACCCTACACTCTATGCCCTACACTCTATACCCTACACTCTATTCCCTACACTCAATACCCTACACTCTATACCCTACACTCTATACCCTACACTCTATACCCTACACTCTATACCCTACACTCTATACCCTACACTCTACACTCTATACCCTACACTCTATACCCTACACTCTATACCCTACACTCTACACTCTATACCCTACACTCTATACCCTACAGTCTATGCCCTACACTCTATACCCTACACTATATACCCTACACTCTATAACATACACTCTATACCCTACACTCTATACCCTACACTCTACAATCTATACCCTACACTTTATACCATACACTCTACACCATACACTCTATAGCATACACTCTATACCCTACACTCTACACTCTATACCCTACACTCTATACCCTACACTTTAATCCCTTCACTCTACACTCTATACCCTACACTCTATACCCTACACTCTACACTCTATACCTTACACTCTACACTCTATTCCCTACACACTATACCCTACACTCTACACTCTATACCCTACACTCTATACCCTACACTCTATACCCTACACTCTACACTCTATACCCTACACTCTATACCCTACACTCTACACTCTATACCCTCCACTCTATAGCCTACACTCTACAATCTATACCCTACACTCTATACCCTACACTCTATACCCTACAGTCTATACCCTACACTCTATACCCTACACTCTACACTCTATACCTTACACTCTACACTCTATTCCCTACACTCTATACCCTACACTCTATACCCTACACTCTATACCCTACACTCTATACCCTACACTCTACACCCTACACTCTATACCCTACACTCTATACCATACACTCTATACCCTACACTCTACACTCTATACCCTACACTCTACACCCTACACTCTATACCCTACACTTTAATCCCTTAACTCTACACTCTATACCCTACACTCTATACCCTACACTCTACACTCTATACCTTACACTCTACACTCTATTCCCTACACTCTATACCCTACACTCTATACCCTACACTCTATACCCTACACTCTACACCCTACACTCTATACCCTACACTCTATACCATACACTCTATACCCTACACTCTACACTCTATACCCTACACTCTACACCCTACACTCTATACCCTACACTCTAATCCCTACACTCTACACTCTATACCCTACACTCTATACCCTACACTCTATACCCTACACTCTACACACTCTACCCTACACTCTATACCCTACACTCTATACCCTACACTCTATACCCTACACTCTACACTCTATACCCTACACTCTACACTCTATACCCTACACTCTATACCCTACACTCTATACCCTACACTCTATACCCTACACTCTAATCCCTACACTCTACACTCTATACCCTACACTCTATACCCTACACTCTACACTCTATACCTTACACTCTACACTCTATTCCCTACACTCTATACCCTACACTCTATACCCTACACTCTATACCCTACACTCTATACCCTACACTCTATACCCAACACTCTACACCCTACACTCTATACCCTACACTCTATACCATACACTCTATACCCTACACTCTACACTCTATACCCTACACTCTACACTCTATACCCTACACTCTATACCCTACACTCTATACCCTACACTCTATACCCTAGACTCTACACGCTATACCCTACACTCTACACTCTATACCCTACACTCTATACCCTACACTCTATACCCTACACTCTATACCCTACACTCTATACCCTACACTCTACACTCTATACCCTACACTCTATGCCCTACACTCTACACCCTACACTCTATACCCTACACTCTATGCCCTACACTCTATACCCTACACTCTATACCCTACACTCTACACTCTATACCCTACACTCTATACCCTACACTATATACCCTACACTCTATACCATACACTCTACACTCTATACCCTACAATCTATACCCTACACTCTACACTCTATACCCTACACTCTATACCCTACACTCGAATCCCTATACTCTACACTCTATACCCTACACTCTATACCCTACACTCTGTACCCTACACTCTACACTCTATACCCTACACTCTATATCCTACACTCTACACTCTATACCATACACTCTATACCCTACACTCTATACCATACACTCTATACCCTACACTCTACACCCTACACTCTATACCCTACACTCTATACCCTACACTCTATACCCTACACTCTACACCCTACACTCTATACCCTACACGCTATACCATACACTCTATACCCTACACTCTACACTCTATACCCTACACTCTACATCCTACACTCTATACCCTACACTCTAATCCCGACACTCTACACTCTATACCCTACACTCTATTATCTACACTCTATACCCTACACTCTACACTCTCTACCCTACACTCTATACCCTACACTCTATAACATACACTCTATACCCTACACTCTATACCCTACACTCTATACCATACACTCTACACCATACACTCTATAGCATACACTCTATACCCTACACTCTACACTCTATACCCTACACTCTATACCCTACACTCTACACCCTGCACTCTATACCCTACACACTATACCCTACACTCTACACTCTATACCCTACACTCTATACCCTACACTCTATACCCTACACTCTACACTCTATACCCTACACTCTATACCCTACACTCTATACCCTACACTCTACACTCTATACCCTACACTCTATACCCTACACTCTATACCCTACACTCTACACTCTATACCCTACACTCTATACCCTACACTCTATGCCCTACACTCTATACCTACACTCTATACCCTACACTCTATACCCTACACTCTATACCCTACACTCTACACCCTACACTCTACACTCTATACCCTACACTCTATACCCTACACTCTATACCCTACACTCTACACTCTATACCCTACACTCAATACCCTACACTCTATACCCTACACTCTATACCCTACACTCTATGCCCTACACTCTATACCCTACACTCTATACCCTACACTCAATACCCTACACTCTATACCCTACACTTTATACCCTACACTCTATGCCCTACACTCTATACCCTACACTCTATACCCTACACTCTATACCCTACACTCTATACCCTACACTCTATACCCTACACTCTACACTCTATACCCTACACTCTATACCCTACACTCTATACCCTACACTCTACACTCTATACCCTACACTCTATACCCTACAGTCTATGCCCTACACTCTATACCCTACACTATATACCCTACACTCTATAAGATACACTCTATACCCTACACTCTATACCCTACACTCTATACCATACACTCTACAATCTATACCCTACACTTTATACCATACACTCTACACCATACACTCTATAGCATACACTCTATACCCTACACTCTACACTCTATACCCTACACTCTATACCCTACACTCTACACTCTATACCCTACACTCTATAGCCTACACTCTACAATCTATACCCTACACTCTATACCCTACACTCTATACCCTACAGTCTATACCCTACACTCTATACCCTACACTCTACACTCTATACCTTACACTCTACACTCTATTCCCTACACTCTATACCCTACACTCTATACCCTACACTCTATACCCTACACTCTATACCCTACACTCTACACCCTACACTCTATACCCTACACTCTATACCATACACTCTATACCCTACACTCTACACTCTATACCCTACACTCTACACCCTACACTCTATACCCTACACTTTAATCCCTTAACTCTACACTCTATACCCTACACTCTATACCCTACACTCTACACTCTATACCTTACACTCTACACTCTATTCCCTACACTCTATACCCTACACTCTATACCCTACACTCTATACCCTACACTCTACACCCTACACTCTATACCCTACACTCTATACCATACACTCTATACCCTGCACTCTACACTCTATACCCTACACTCTACACCCTACACTCTATACCCTACACTCTAATCCCTACACTCTACACTCTATACCCTACACTCTATACCCTACACTCTATACCCTACACTCTACACACTCTACCCTACACTCTATACCCTACACTCTATACCCTACACTCTATACCCTACACTCTACACTCTATACCCTACACTCTACACTCTATACCCTACACTCTATACCCTACACTCTATACCCTACACTCTATACCCTACACTCTAATCCCTACACTCTACACTCTATACCCTACACTCTATACCCTACACTCTACACTCTATACCTTACACTCTACACTCTATTCCCTACACTCTATACCCTACACTCTATACCCTACACTCTATACCCTACACTCTATACCCTACACTCTATACCCAACACTCTACACCCTACACTCTATACCCTACACTCTATACCATACACTCTATACCCTACACTCTACACTCTATACCCTACACTCTACACTCTATACCCTACACTCTATACCCTACACTCTATACCCTACACTCTATACCCTAGACTCTACACGCTATACCCTACACTCTACACTCTATACCCTACACTCTATACCCTACACTCTATACCCTACACTCTATACCCTACACTCTATACCCTACACTCTACACTCTATACCCTACACTCTATGCCCTACACTCTACACCCTACACTCTATACCCTACACTCTATGCCCTACACTCTATACCCTACACTCTATACCCTACACTCTACACTCTATACCCTACACTCTATACCCTACACTATATACCCTACACTCTATACCATACACTCTACACTCTATACCCTACAATCTATACCCTACACTCTACACTCTATACCCTACACTCTATACCCTACACTCTAATCCCTACACTCTACACTCTATACCCTACACTCTATACCCTACACTCTGTACCCTACACTCTACACTCTATACCCTACACTCTATATCCTACACTCTACACTCTATACCATACACTCTATACCCTACACTCTATACCATACACTCTATACCCTACACTCTACACCCTACACTCTATACCCTACACTCTATACCCTACACTCTATACCCTACACTCTACACCCTACACTCTATACCCTACACGCTATACCATACACTCTATACCCTACACTCTACACTCTATACCCTACACTCTACATCCTACACTCTATACCCTACACTCTAATCCCGACACTCTACACTCTATACCCTACACTCTATTATCTACACTCTATACCCTACACTCTACACTCTCTACCCTACACTCTATACCCTACACTCTATAACATACACTCTATACCCTACACTCTATACCCTACACTCTATACCATACACTCTACACCATACACTCTATAGCATACACTCTATACCCTACACTCTACACTCTATACCCTACACTCTATACCCTACACTCTACACCCTGCACTCTATACCCTACACACTATACCCTACACTCTACACTCTATACCCTACACTCTATACCCTACACTCTATACCCTACACTCTACACTCTATACCCTACACTCTATACCCTACACTCTATACCCTACACTCTACACTCTATACCCTACACTCTATACCCTACACTCTATACCCTACACTCTACACTCTATACCCTACACTCTATACCCTACACTCTATGCCCTACACTCTATACCTACACTCTATACCCTACACTCTATACCCTACACTCTATACCCTACACTCTACACCCTACACTCTACACTCTATACCCTACACTCTATACCCTACACTCTATACCCTACACTCTACACTCTATACCCTACACTCAATACCCTACACTCTATACCCTACACTCTATACCCTACACTCTATGCCCTACACTCTATACCCTACACTCTATACCCTACACTCAATACCCTACACTCTATACCCTACACTTTATACCCTACACTCTATGCCCTACACTCTATACCCTACACTCTATACCCTACACTCTATACCCTACACTCTATACCCTACACTCTATACCCTACACTCTACACTCTATACCCTACACTCTATACCCTACACTCTATACCCTACACTCTACACTCTATACCCTACACTCTATACCCTACAGTCTATGCCCTACACTCTATACCCTACACTATATACCCTACACTCTATAACATACACTCTATACCCTACACTCTATACCCTACACTCTATACCATACACTCTACAATCTATACCCTACACTTTATACCATACACTCTACACCATACACTCTATAGCATACACTCTATACCCTACACTCTACACTCTATACCCTACACTCTATACCCTACACTCTACACCCTGCACTCTATACCCTACACACTATACCCTACACTCTACACTCTATACCCTACACTCTATACCCTACACTCTATACCCTACACTCTACACTCTATACCCTACACTCTATAGCCTACACTCTACAATCTATACCCTACACTCTATACCCTACACTCTATACCCTACAGTCTATACCCTACACTCTATACCCTACACTCTACACTCTATACCCTACACTCTATACCCTACACTCTATGCCCTACACTCTATACCTACACTCTATACCCTACACTCTATACCCTACACTCTATACCCTACACTCTACACCCTACACTCTACACTCTATACCCTACACTCTATACCCTACACTCTATACCCTACACTCTACACTCTATACCCTACACTCAATACCCTACACTCTATACCCTACACTCTATACCCTACACTCTATGCCCTACACTCTATACCCTACACTCTATACCCTACACTCAATACCCTACACTCTATACCCTACACTCTATACCCTACACTCTATGCCCTACACTCTATACCCTACACTCTATACCCTACACTCTATACCCTACACTCTATACCCTACACTCTACACTCTATACCCTACACTCTATACCCTACACTCTATACCCTACACTCTACACTCTATACCCTACACTCTATACCCTACAGTCTATGCCCTACACTCTATACCCTACACTATATACCCTATACTCTATAACATACACTCTATACCCTACACTCTATACCCTACTCTCTATACCATACACTCTACAATCTATACCCTACACTCTACACCATACACTCTATAGCATACACTCTATACCCTACACTCTACACTCTATACCCTACACTCTATACCCTACACTCTACACCCTGCACTCTATACCCTACACACTATACCCTACACTCTACACTCTATACCCTACACTCTATACCCTACACTCTATACCCTACACTCTACACTCTATACCCTACACTCTATAGCCTACACTCTACAATCTATACCCTACACTCTATACCCTACACTCTATACCCTACAGTCTATACCCTACACTCTATACCCTACACTCTACACTCTATACCTTACACTCTACACTCTATTCCCTACACTCTATACCCTACACTCTATACCCTACACTCTATACCCTACACTATATACCCTACACTCTACACCCTACACTCTATACCCTACACTCTATACCATACACTCTATACCCTACACTCTACACTCTATACCCTACACTCTACACCCTACACTCTATACCCTACACTTTAATCCCTTCACTCTACACTCTATACCCTACACTCTATACCCTACACTCTACACTCTATACCTTACACTCTACACTCTATTCCCTACACTCTATACCCTACACTCTATACCCTACACTCTATACCCTACACTCTACACCCTACACTCTATACCCTACACTCTATACCATACACTCTATACCCTACACTCTACACTCTATACCCTACACTCTACACCCTACACTCTATACCCTACACTCTAATCCCTACACTCTACACTCTATACCCTACACTCTATACCCTACACTCTATACCCTACACTCTACACACTCTACCCTACACTCTATACCCTACACTCTATACCCTACACTCTATACCCTACACTCTACACTCTATACCCTACACTCTACACTCTATACCCTACACTCTATACCCTACACTCTATACCCTACACTCTATACCCTACACTCTAATCCCTACACTCTACACTCTATACCCTACACTCTATACCCTACACTCTACACTCTATACCTTACACTCTACACTCTATTCCCTACACTCTATACCCTACACTCTATACCCTACACTCTATACCCTACACTCTATACCCTACACTCTATACCCAACACTCTACACCCTACACTCTATACCCTACACTCTATACCATACACTCTATACCCTACACTCTACACTCTATACCCTACACTCTACACTCTATACCCTACACTCTATACCCTACACTCTATACCCTACACTCTATACCCTACACTCTACACGCTATACCCTACACTCTACACTCTATACCCTACACTCTATACCCTACACTCTATACCCTACACTCTATACCCTACACTCTATACCCTACACTCTACACTCTATACCCTACACTCTATGCCCTACACTCTACACCCTACACTCTATACCCTACACTCTATGCCCTACACTCTATACCCTACACTCTATACCCTACACTCTATACCCTACACTCTACACTCTATACCCTACACTCTATACCCTACACTCTATAACCTACACTCTACACTCTATACCCTACACTCTATACCCTACACTATATACCCTACACTCTATACCATACACTCTACACTCTATACCCTACAATCTATACCCTACACTCTACACTCTATACCCTACACTCTATACCCTACACTCTAATCCCTACACTCTACACTCTATACCCTACACTCTATACCCTACACTCTGTACCCTACACTCTACACTCTATACCCTACACTCTATATCCTACACTCTACACTCTATACCATACACTCTATACCCTACACTCTATACCATACACTCTATACCCTACACTCTACACCCTACACTCTATACCCTACACTCTATACCCTACACTCTATACCCTACACTCTACACCCTACACTCTATACCCTACACGCTATACCATACACTCTATACCCTACACTCTACACTCTATACCCTACACTCTGCATCCTACACTCTACACCCTACACTCTATACCCTACACTCTATGCCCTACACTCTATACCCTACACTCTATACCCTACACTCTATACCCTACACTCTACACTCTATACCCTACACTCTATACCCTACACTCTATAACCTACACTCTACACTCTATACCCTACACTCTATACCCTACACTATATACCCTACACTCTATACCATACACTCTACACTCTATACCCTACAATCTATACCCTACACTCTACACTCTATACCCTACACTCTATACCCTACAGTCTAATCCCTACACTCTACACTCTATACCCTACACTCTATACCCTACACTCTGTACCCTACACTCTACACTCTATACCCTACACTCTATATCCTACACTCTACACTCTATACCATACACTCTATACCCTACACTCTATACCATACACTCTATACCCTACACTCTACACCCTACACTCTATACCCTACACTCTATACCCTACACTCTATACCCTACACTCTACACCCTACACTCTATACCCTACACGCTATACCATACACTCTATACCCTACACTCTACACTCTATACCCTACACTCTACATCCTACACTCTATACCCTACACTCTAATCCCGACACTCTACACTCTATACCCTACACTCTATTATCTACACTCTATACCCTACACTCTACACTCTCTACCCTACACTCTATACCCTACACTCTATAACATACACTCTATACCCTACACTCTATACCCTACACTCTATACCATACACTCTACACCATACACTCTATAGCATACACTTTATACCCTACACTCTACACTCTATACCCTACACTCTATACCCTACACTCTACACCCTGCACTCTATACCCTACACACTATACCCTACACTCTACACTCTATACCCTACACTCTGTACCCTACACTCTATACCCTACACTCTATACCCTACACTCTACACTCTATACCCTACACTCTATAGCCTACACTCTACAATCTATACCCTACACTCTATACCCTACACTCTATACCCTACAGTCTATACCCTACACTCTATACCCTACACTCTACACTCTATACCTTACACTCTACACTCTATTCCCTACACTCTATACCCTACACTCTATACCCTACACTCTATACCCTACACTATATACCCTACACTCTACACCCTACACTCTATACCCTACACTCTATACCATACACTCTATACCCTACACTCTACACTCTATACCCTACACTCTACACCCTACACTCTATACCCTACACTTTAATCCCTTCACTCTACACTCTATACCCTACACTCTATACCCTACACTCTACACTCTATACCTTACACTCTACACTCTATTCCCTACACTCTATACCCTACACTCTATACCCTACACTCTATACCCTACACTCTACACCCTACACTCTATACCCTACACTCTATACCATACACTCCATACCCTACACTCTACACTCTATACCCTACACTCTACACCCTACACTCTATACCCTACACTCTAATCCCTACACTCTACACTCTATACCCTACACTCTATACCCTACACTCTATACCCTACACTCTACACACTCTACCCTACACTCTATACCCTACACTCTATACCCTACACTCTATACCCTACACTCTACACTCTATACCCTACACTCTACACTCTATACCCTACACTCTATACCCTACACTCTATACCCTACACTCTATACCCTACACTCTAATCCCTACACTCTACACTCTATACCCTACACTCTATACCCTACACTCTACACTCTATACCTTACACTCTACACTCTATTCCCTACACTCTATACCCTACACTCTATACCCTACACTCTATACCCTACACTCTATACCCTACACTCTATACCCAACACTCTACACCCTACACTCTATACCCCACACTCTATACCATACACTCTATACCCTACACTCTACACTCTATACCCTACACTCTACACTCTATACCCTACACTCTATACCCTACACTCTATACCCTACACTCTATACCCTACACTCTACACGCTATACCCTACACTCTACACTCTATACCCTACACTCTATACCCTACACTCTATACCCTACACTCTATACCCTACACTCTATACCCTACACTCTACACTCTATACCCTACACTCTATGCCCTACACTCTACACCCTACACTCTATACCCTACACTCTATGCCCTACACTCTATACCCTACACTCTATACCCTACACTCTATACCCTACACTCTACACTCTATACCCTACACTCTATACCCTACACTCTATAACCTACACTCTACACTCTATACCCTACACTCTATACCCTACACTATATACCCTACACTCTATACCATACACTCTACACTCTATACCCTACAATCTATACCCTACACTCTACACTCTATACCCTACACTCTATACCCTACACTCTAATCCCTACACTCTACACTCTATACCCTACACTCTATACCCTACACTCTGTACCCTACACTCTACACTCTATACCCTACACTCTATATCCTACACTCTACACTCTATACCATACACTCTATACCCTACACTCTATACCATACACTCTATACCCTACACTCTACACCCTACACTCTATACCCTACACTCTATACCCTACACTCTATACCCTACACTCTACACCCTACACTCTATACCCTACACGCTATACCATACACTCTATACCCTACACTCTACACTCTATACCCTACACTCTACATCCTACACTCTACACCCTACACTCTATACCCTACACTCTATGCCCTACACTCTATACCCTACACTCTATACCCTACACTCTATACCCTACACTCTACACTCTATACCCTACACTCTATACCCTACACTCTATAACCTACACTCTACACTCTATACCCTACACTCTATACCCTACACTATATACCCTACACTCTATACCATACACTCTACACTCTATACCCTACAATCTATACCCTACACTCTACACTCTACACCCTACACTCTATACCCCACACTCTAATCCCTACACTCTACACTCTATACCCTACACTCTATACCCTACACTCTGTACCCTACACTCTACACTCTATACCCTACACTCTATATCCTACACTCTACACTCTATACCATACACTCTATACCCTACACTCTATACCATACACTCTATACCCTACACTCTACACCCTACACTCTATACCCTACACTCTATACCCTACACTCTATACCCTACACTCTACACCCTACACTCTATACCCTACACGCTATACCATACACTCTATACCCTACACTCTACACTCTATACCCTACACTCTACATCCTACACTCTATACCCTACACTCTAATCCCGACACTCTACACTCTATACCCTACACTCTATTATCTACACTCTATACCCTACACTCTACACTCTCTACCCTACACTCTATACCCTACACTCTATAACATACACTCTATACCCTACACTCTATACCCTACACTCTATACCATACACTCTACACCATACACTCTATAGCATACACTTTATACCCTACACTCTACACTCTATACCCTACACTCTATACCCTACACTCTACACCCTGCACTCTATACCCTACACACTATACCCTACACTCTACACTCTATACCCTACACTCTGTACCCTACACTCTATACCCTACACTCTATACCCTACACTCTACACTCTATACCCTACACTCTATAGCCTACACTCTACAATCTATACCCTACACTCTATACCCTACACTCTATACCCTACACTCGATACCCTACACTCTACACTCTATACCTTACACTCTACAATCTATTCCCTACACTCTATACCCTACACTCTATACCCTACACTCTATACCCTACACTCTATACCCTACACTCTATACCCTACACTCTATACCCTACACTCTACACCCTACACTCTATACTCTACACTCTATACCATACACTCTATACCCTACACTCTACACTCTATAACCTACACTCTACACCCTACACTCTATACCCTACACTCTAATCCCTACACTCTACACTCTATACCCTACACTCTATACCCTACACTCTATACCCTACACTCTATACCCTACACTCTACACCCTACACTCTATACCCTACACTCTATACCATACACTCTATACCCTACACTCTACACTCTATACCCTACACTCTACACCCTACAATCTATACCCTACACTCTAATCCCTACACTCTACACTCTATACCCTACACTCTATACCCTACACTCTATACCCTACACTCTACACACTCTACCCTACACTCTATACCCTACACTCTATACCCTACACTCTATACCCTACACTCTACACTCTATACCCTACACTCTACACTCTATACCCTACACTCTATACCCTACACTCTATACCCTACACTCTATACCCTACACTCTAATCCCTACACTCTACACTCTATACCCTACACTCTATACCCTACACTATACACTCTATACCTTACACTCTACACTCTATTCCCTACACTCTATACCCTACACTCTATACCGTACACTCTATACCCAACACTCTACACCCTACACTCTATACCCTACACTCTATACCATACACTCTATACCCTACACTCTATACCTTACACTCTACACTCTATTCCCTACACTCTATACCCTACACTCTATACCCTACACTCTATACCCTACACTCTACACCCCACACTCTATACCCTACTCTCTATACCATACACTCTATACCCTACACTCTACACTCTATACCCTACAATCTACACCCTACACTCTATACCCTACACTCTAATCCCTACACTCTACACTCTAAACCCTACACTCTATACCCTACACTCTATACCCTACACTCTACACTCTCTACCCTACACTCTCTACACTACACTCTATACCCTACACTCTATACCCTACACTCTACACTCTATACCCTACACTTTATACCCTACACTCTATACCCTACACTCTACACTCTATGCCCTACACTCTACACTCTATACCCTACACTCTATACCCTACACTCTATACCCTACACTCTATACTCTATACCCTACACTCTATACCCTACACTCTATGCCCTACACTCTATACCCTACACTCTATACCCTACACTCTATACCCTACACTCTACACTCTATACCCTACACTCTATACCCTACACTCTATACCCTACACTCTACACTCTATACCCTACACTCTATACCCTACACTCTATACCCTACACTCTACACTCTATACCCTACACTCTATACCCTACACTCTATGCCCTACACTCTATACCTACACTCTATACCCTACACTCTATACCCTACACTCTATACCCTACACTCTACACCCTACACTCTACACTCTATACCCTACACTCTATACCCTACACTCTATACCCTACACTCTACACTCTATACCCTACACTCAATACCCTACACTCTATACCCTACACTCTATACCCTACACTCTATGCCTTACACTCTATACCCTGCACTCTATACCCTACACTCAATACCCTACACTCTATACCCTACACTCTATACCCTACACTCTATGCCCTACACTCTATACCCTACACTCTATACCCTACACTCTATACCCTACACTCTATACCCTACACTCTATACCCTACACTCTACACTCTATACCCTACACTCTATACCCTACACTCTATACCCTACACTCTATACCCTACACTCTATACCCTACAGTCTATGCCCTACACTCTATACCCTACACTATATACCCTACACTCTATACCCTACACTCTACACTCTATACCCTACACTCTATACCCTCACTCTATACCCTACACTCTAATCCCTACACTCTACACTCTATACCCTACACTCTATACCCTACACTCTACACTCTATACCTTACACTCTACACTCTATTCCCTACACTCTATACCCTACACTCTATACCCTACACTCTACACCCTACACTCTATACCCTACACTCTATACCATATACTCTATACCCTACACTCTACACTCTATACCCTACAATCTACACCCTACACTCTATACCCTACACTCTAATCCCAACACTCTACACTCTATACCCTACACTCTATACCCTACACTCTATACCTTACACTCTACACTCTATTCCCTACACTCTATACCCTACACTCTATACCCTACACTCTATACCATACACTCTATACCCTACACTCTACACTCTATACCCTACACTCTACACCCTACACTCTATACCCTACACTCTACACTCTATACCCTACACTCTATACCATACACTCTATACCCTACACTCTATACCGTACACTCTATACCCTACACTCTATACCTTACACTCTACACTCTATTCCCTACACTCTATACCCTACACTCTATACCCTACACTCTACACCCTACACTCTATACCCTACAATCTATACCCTACACTCTATACCCTACACTCTACACTCTCTACCCTACACTCTATACCCTACACTCTATACCCTACACTCTACACTCTATACCCTACACTCTACACTCTATACCCTACACTCTATACCCTACACTCTATACCCTACACTCGATACCCTACACTCTATACCATACACTCTATACCCTACACTCTATACCCTACACTCTATACCCTACACTCTATACCCTACACTCTATACCCTACACTCTATACCCTACACTCTACTCCCTACACTCTATACCCTACACTCTAAATTCTATACCCTACACTCTATACCCTACACTCTATAACCTACACTCTACACTCTATACCCTACACTCTACACTCTATACCCTGCACTCTATACCCTACACTCTATTCCCTACACTCTATACCCTACACTCTATACCCTACACTCTACACTATATACCCTACACTCTATACCCTACACTCTATACCCTACACTCTATACCCTACACTCTATACCCTACACTCTTTGCCCGACACTCTATACTCTACACTCTATACCCTACACTCTATACCCTACACTCTATACCATACACTCTATACCCTACACTCTACACTCTATACCCTACACTCTATACCCTACACTCTATGCCCAACACTCTATACCCTACACTCTACACCCTACACTCTATACCCTACACTCTATACCATACACTCTATACCCTACACTCTACACTCTATACCCTACACTCTACACCCTACACTCTATACCCTACACTCTAATCCCTACACTCTACACTCTATACCCTACACTCTATACCCTACACTCTATACCCTACACTCTACACTCTCTACCCTACACTCTATACCCTACACTCTATACCCTACACTCTATACCCTACACTCTACACTCTATACCCTACACTCTATACCCTACACTCTATACCCTACACTCTATACCCTACACTCAATACCTTACACTCTGTACCCTACACTCTACACTCTATACCCTACACTCTATACCCTACACTCTATACCCTACACTCTACACTCTATACCCAACACTCTATACCCTACACCCTATGCCCTACACTCTATACCCTACACTCTACACCCTACACTCTATACCTTACACTCTATACCCTACTCTCTATACCCTACACTCTAAACTCTATACCCTACACTCTATACCCTACACTCTATAACATACACTCTATACCCTACACTCTATACCCTACAATCTATACCATACACTCTATACCCTACACTCTATACCTACACTCTATACCCTACACTCTATACCATACACTCTATACCCTACACTCTATACCGTACACTCTATACCCTACACTCTATACCCTACACTCTATACCCTACACTCTACACCCTACACTCTATACCTTACACTCTATACCCTACACTCTATACCCTACACTCTAAACTCTATACCCTACACTCTACACTCTATACCCTACACTCTATACCCTACACTCTATACCCTACACTCTATACCCTACACTCTATACCCTACACTCTACACCCTACACTCTATACCTTACACTCTATACCCTACACTCTATACCCTACACTCTAAACTCTATACCCTACACTCTACACTCTATACTCTACACTCTACACTCTATACCCTACACTCTACACTCTATACCCTACACTCTACACTCTACACTCTATACCCTACACTCTATAACATACACTCTATACCCTACACTCTATACCCTACACTCTATACCATACACTCTATACCCTACACTCTATACCCTACACTCTATACCATACACTCTATACCCTACACTCTATACCGTACACTCTATACCCTACACTCTATACCCTACACTCTATACCCTACACTCTACACCCTACACTCTATACCTTACACTCTATACCCTACACTCTATACCCTACACTCTAAACTCTATACCCTACACTCTACACTCTATACCCTACACTCTATACCCTACACTCTATACCCTACACTCTACACTCTATACCCTACACTCTATACGATACACTCCATACCCTACACTCTATACCGTACACTCTATACCCTACACTCTATACCCTACACTCTATACCCTACACTCTACACCCTACACTCTATACCTTACACTCTATAACCTACACTCTATACCCTACACTCTAAACTCTATACCCTACACTCTACACTCTATACCCTACACTCTATAACATACACTCTATACCCTACACTCTATACCCTACACTCTATACCATACACTCTACACTCTATACCCTACACTCTATACCGTACACTCTACACCATACACTCTATAGCATACACTCTATACCCTACACTCTACACTCTATACCCTACACTCTATACCCTACACTCTACACCCTGCACTCTATACCCTACACACTATACCCTACTCTCTACACTATATACCCTACACTCTAGACCCTACACTCTGCACCCTACATTCTACACTCTATACCCTACACTCTACACCCTACACTCTATACCCTACACTCTATACCCTACACTCTATACCCTACACTCTACACCCTACACTCTATACCCTACACGCTATACCATACACTCTATACCCTACACTCTACACTCTATACCCTACACTCTACATCCTACACTCTATACCCTACACTCTAATCCCGACACTCTACACTCTATACCCTACACTCTATTATCTACACTCTATACCCTACACTCTACACTCTCTACCCTACACTCTATACCCTACACTCTATAACATACACTCTATACCCTACACTCTATACCATACACTCTACACCATACACTCTATAGCATACACTCTATACCCTACACTCTACACTCTATACCCTACACTCTATACCCTACACTCTACACCCTGCACTCTATACCCTACACACTATACCCTACACTCTACACTCTATACCCTACACTCTATACCCTACACTCTATACCCTACACTCTACACTCTATACCCTACACTCTATACCCTACACTCTATACCCTACACTCTACACTCTATACCCTACACTCTATACCCTACACTCTATACCCTACACTCTACACTCTATACCCTACACTCTATACCCTACACTCTATGCCCTACACTCTATACCTACACTCTATACCCTACACTCTATACCCTACACTCTATACCCTACACTCTACACCCTACACTCTACACTCTATACCCTACACTCTATACCCTACACTCTATACCCTACACTCTACACTCTATACCCTACACTCAATACCCTACACTCTATACCCTACACTCTATACCCTACACTCTATGCCCTACACTCTATACCCTACACTCTATACCCTACACTCAATACCCTACACTCTATACCCTACACTTTATACCCTACACTCTATGCCCTACACTCTATACCCTACACTCTATACCCTACACTCTATACCCTACACTCTATACCCTACACTCTATACCCTACACTCTACACTCTATACCCTACACTCTATACCCTACACTCTATACCCTACACTCTACACTCTATACCCTACACTCTATACCCTACAGTCTATGCCCTACACTCTATACCCTACACTATATACCCTACACTCTATAACATACACTCTATACCCTACACTCTATACCCTACACTCTATACCATACACTCTACAATCTATACCCTACACTTTATACCATACACTCTACACCATACACTCTATAGCATACACTCTATACCCTACACTCTACACTCTATACCCTACACTCTATACCCTACACTCTACACCCTGCACTCTATACCCTACACACTATACCCTACACTCTACACTCTATACCCTACACTCTATACCCTACACTCTATACCCTACACTCTACACTCTATACCCTACACTCTATAGCCTACACTCTACAATCTATACCCTACACTCTATACCCTACACTCTATACCCTACAGTCTATACCCTACACTCTATACCCTACACTCTACACTCTATACCCTACACTCTATACCCTACACTCTATGCCCTACACTCTATACCTACACTCTATGCCCTACACTCTATACCCTACACTCTATACCCTACACTCTACACCCTACACTCTACACTCTATACCCTACACTCTATACCCTACACTCTATACCCTACACTCTACACTCTATACCCTACACTCAATACCCTACACTCTATACCCTACACTCTATACCCTACACTCTATGCCCTACACTCTATACCCTACACTCTATACCCTACACTCAATACCCTACACTCTATACCCTACACTCTATACCCTACACTCTATGCCCTACACTCTATACCCTACACTCTATACCCTACACTCTATACCCTACACTCTATACCCTACACTCTACACTCTATACCCTACACTCTATACCCTACACTCTATACCCTACACTCTACACTCTATACCCTACACTCTATACCCTACAGTCTATGCCCTACACTCTATACCCTACACTATATACCCTATACTCTATAACATACACTCTATACCCTACACTCTATACCCTACTCTCTATACCATACACTCTACAATCTATACCCTACACTCTACACCATACACTCTATAGCATACACTCTATACCCTACACTCTACACTCTATACCCTACACTCTATACCCTACACTCTACACCCTGCACTCTATACCCTACACACTATACCCTACACTCTACACTCTATACCCTACACTCTATACCCTACACTCTATACCCTACACTCTACACTCTATACCCTACACTCTATAGCCTACACTCTACAATCTATACCCTACACTCTATACACTACACTCTATACCCTACAGTCTATACCCTACACTCTATACCCTACACTCTACACTCTATACCTTACACTCTACACTCTATTCCCTACACTCTATACCCTACACTCTATACCCTACACTCTATACCCTACACTATATACCCTACACTCTACACCCTACACTCTATACCCTACACTCTATACCATACACTCTATACCCTACACTCTACACTCTATACCCTACACTCTACACCCTACACTCTATACCCTACACTTTAATCCCTTCACTCTACACTCTATACCCTACACTCTATACCCTACACTCTACACTCTATACCTTACACTCTTCACTCTATTCCCTACACTCTATACCCTACACTCTATACCCTACACTCTATACCCTACACTCTACACCCTACACTCTATACCCTACACTCTATACCATACACTCTATACCCTACACTCTACACTCTATACCCTACACTCTACACCCTACACTCTATACCCTACACTCTAATCCCTACACTCTACACTCTATACCCTACACTCTATACCCTACACTCTATACCCTACACTCTACACACTCTACCCTACACTCTATACCCTACACTCTATACCCTACACTCTATACCCTACACTCTACACTCTATACCCTACACTCTACACTCTATACCCTACACTCTATACCCTACACTCTATACCCTACACTCTATACCCTACACTCTAATCCCTACACTCTACACTCTATACCCTACACTCTATACCCTACACTCTACACTCTATACCTTACACTCTACACTCTATTCCCTACACTCTATACCCTACACTCTATACCCTACACTCTATACCCTACACTCTATACCCTACACTCTATACCCAACACTCTACACCCTACACTCTATACCCTACACTCTATACCATACACTCTATACCCTACACTCTACACTCTATACCCTACACTCTACACTCTATACCCTACACTCTATACCCTACACTCTATACCCTACACTCTATACCCTACACTCTACACGCTATACCCTACACTCTACACTCTATACCCTACACTCTATACCCTACACTCTATACCCTACACTCTATACCCTACACTCTATACCCTACACTCTACACTCTATACCCTACACTCTATGCCCTACACTCTACACCCTACACTCTATACCCTACACTCTATGCCCTACACTCTATACCCTACACTCTATACCCTACACTCTATACCCTACACTCTACACTCTATACCCTACACTCTATACCCTACACTCTATAACCTACACTCTACACTCTATACCCTACACTCTATACCCTACACTATATACCCTACACTCTATACCATACACTCTACACTCTATACCCTACAATCTATACCCTACACTCTACACTCTATACCCTACACTCTATACCCTACACTCTAATCCCTACACTCTACACTCTATACCCTACACTCTATACCCTACACTCTGTACCCTACACTCTACACTCTATACCCTACACTCTATATCCTACACTCTACACTCTATACCATACACTCTATACCCTACACTCTATACCATACACTCTATACCCTACACTCTACACCCTACACTCTATACCCTACACTCTATACCCTACACTCTATACCCTACACTCTACACCCTACACTCTATACCCTACACGCTATACCATACACTCTATACCCTACACTCTACACTCTATACCCTACACTCTACATCCTACACTCTACACCCTACACTCTATACCCTACACTCTATGCCCTACACTCTATACCCTACACTCTATACCCTACACTCTATACCCTACACTCTACACTCTATACCCTACACTCTATACCCTACACTCTATAACCTACACTCTACACTCTATACCCTACACTCTATACCCTACACTATATACCCTACACTCTATACCATACACTCTACACTCTATACCCTACAATCTATACCCTACACTCTACACTCTATACCCTACACTCTATACCCTACAGTCTAATCCCTACACTCTACACTCTATACCCTACACTCTATACCCTACACTCTGTACCCTACACTCTACACTCTATACCCTACACTCTATATCCTACACTCTACACTCTATACCATACACTCTATACCCTACACTCTATACCATACACTCTATACCCTACACTCTACACCCTACACTCTATACCCTACACTCTATACCCTACACTCTATACCCTACACTCTACACCCTACACTCTATACCCTACACGCTATACCATACACTCTATACCCTACACTCTACACTCTATACCCTACACTCTACATCCTACACTCTATACCCTACACTCTAATCCCGACACTCTACACTCTATACCCTACACTCTATTATCTACACTCTATACCCTACACTCTACACTCTCTACCCTACACTCTATACCCTACACTCTATAACATACACTCTATACCCTACACTCTATACCCTACACTCTATACCATACACTCTACACCATACACTCTATAGCATACACTTTATACCCTACACTCTACACTCTATACCCTACACTCTATACCCTACACTCTACACCCTGCACTCTATACCCTACACACTATACCCTACACTCTACACTCTATACCCTACACTCTGTACCCTACACTCTATACCCTACACTCTATACCCTACACTCTACACTCTATACCCTACACTCTATAGCCTACACTCTACAATCTATACCCTACACTCTATACCCTACACTCTATACCCTACAGTCTATACCCTACACTCTATACCCTACACTCTACACTCTATACCTTACACTCTACACTCTATTCCCTACACTCTATACCCTACACTCTATACCCTACACTCTATACCCTACACTATATACCCTACACTCTACACCCTACACTCTATACCCTACACTCTATACCATACACTCTATACCCTACACTCTACACTCTATACCCTACACTCTACACCCTACACTCTATACCCTACACTTTAATCCCTTCACTCTACACTCTATACCCTACACTCTATACCCTACACTCTACACTCTATACCTTACACTCTACACTCTATTCCCTACACTCTATACCCTACACTCTATACCCTACACTCTATACCCTACACTCTACACCCTACACTCTATACCCTACACTCTATACCATACACTCTATACCCTACACTCTACACTCTATACCCTACACTCTACACCCTACACTCTATACCCTACACTCTAATCCCTACACTCTACACTCTATACCCTACACTCTATACCCTACACTCTATACCCTACACTCTACACACTCTACCCTACACTCTATACCCTACACTCTATACCCTACACTCTATACCCTACACTCTACACTCTATACCCTACACTCTACACTCTATACCCTACACTCTATACCCTACACTCTATACCCTACACTCTATACCCTACACTCTAATCCCTACACTCTACACTCTATACCCTACACTCTATACCCTACACTCTACACTCTATACCTTACACTCTACACTCTATTCCCTACACTCTATACCCTACACTCTATACCCTACACTCTATACCCTACACTCTATACCCTACACTCTATACCCAACACTCTACACCCTACACTCTATACCCTACACTCTATACCATACACTCTATACCCTACACTCTACACTCTATACCCTACACTCTACACTCTATACCCTACACTCTATACCCTACACTCTATACCCTACACTCTATACCCTACACTCTACACGCTATACCCTACACTCTACACTCTATACCCTACACTCTATACCCTACACTCTATACCCTACACTCTATACCCTACACTCTATACCCTACACTCTACACTCTATACCCTACACTCTATGCCCTACACTCTACACCCTACACTCTATACCCTACACTCTATGCCCTACACTCTATACCCTACACTCTATACCCTACACTCTATACCCTACACTCTACACTCTATACCCTACACTCTATACCCTACACTCTATAACCTACACTCTACACTCTATACCCTACACTCTATACCCTACACTATATACCCTACACTCTATACCATACACTCTACACTCTATACCCTACAATCTATACCCTACACTCTACACTCTATACCCTACACTCTATACCCTACACTCTAATCCCTACACTCTACACTCTATACCCTACACTCTATACCCTACACTCTGTACCCTACACTCTACACTCTATACCCTACACTCTATATCCTACACTCTACACTCTATACCATACACTCTATACCCTACACTCTATACCATACACTCTATACCCTACACTCTACACCCTACACTCTATACCCTACACTCTATACCCTACACTCTATACCCTACACTCTACACCCTACACTCTATACCCTACACGCTATACCATACACTCTATACCCTACACTCTACACTCTATACCCTACACTCTACATCCTACACTCTACACCCTACACTCTATACCCTACACTCTATGCCCTACACTCTATACCCTACACTCTATACCCTACACTCTATACCCTACACTCTACACTCTATACCCTACACTCTATACCCTACACTCTATAACCTACACTCTACACTCTATACCCTACACTCTATACCCTACACTATATACCCTACACTCTATACCATACACTCTAAACTCTATACCCTACAATCTATACCCTACACTCTACACTCTACACCCTACACTCTATACCCTACACTCTAATCCCTACACTCTACACTCTATACCCTACACTCTATACCCTACACTCTGTACCCTACACTCTACACTCTATACCCTACACTCTATATCCTACACTCTACACTCTATACCATACACTCTATACCCTACACTCTATACCATACACTCTATACCCTACACTCTACACCCTACACTCTATACCCTACACTCTATACCCTACACTCTATACCCTACACTCTACACCCTACACTCTATACCCTACACGCTATACCATACACTCTATACCCTACACTCTACACTCTATACCCTACACTCTACATCCTACACTCTATACCCTACACTCTAATCCCGACACTCTACACTCTATACCCTACACTCTATTATCTACACTCTATACCCTACACTCTACACTCTCTACCCTACACTCTATACCCTACACTCTATAACATACACTCTATACCCTACACTCTATACCCTACACTCTATACCATACACTCTACACCATACACTCTATAGCATACACTTTATACCCTACACTCTACACTCTATACCCTACACTCTATACCCTACACTCTACACCCTGCACTCTATACCCTACACACTATACCCTACACTCTACACTCTATACCCTACACTCTGTACCCTACACTCTATACCCTACACTCTATACCCTACACTCTACACTCTATACCCTACACTCTATAGCCTACACTCTACAATCTATACCCTACACTCTATACCCTACACTCTATACCCTACACTCGATACCCTACACTCTACACTCTATACCTTACACTCTACAATCTATTCCCTACACTCTATACCCTACACTCTATACCCTACACTCTATACCCTACACTCTATACCCTACACTCTATACCCTACACTCTATACCCTACACTCTACACCCTACACTCTATACCCTACACTCTATACCATACACTCTATACCCTACACTCTACACTCTATAACCTACACTCTACACCCTACACTCTATACCCTACACTCTAATCCCTACACTCTACACTCTATACCCTACACTCTATACCCTACACTCTATACCCTACACTCTATACCTTACACTCTACACCCTACACTCTATACCCTACACTCTATACCATACACTCTATACCCTACACTCTACACTCTATACCCTACACTCTACACCCTACAATCTATACCCTACACTCTAATCCCTACACTCTACACTCTATACCCTACACTCTATACCCTACACTCTATACCCTACACTCTACACACTCTACCCTACACTCTATACCCTACACTCTATACCCTACACTCTATACCCTACACTCTACACTCTATACCCTACACTCTACACTCTATACCCTACACTCTATACCCTACACTCTATACCCTACACTCTATACCCTACACTCTAATCCCTACACTCTACACTCTATACCCTACACTCTATACCCTACACTATACACTCTATACCTTACACTCTACACTCTATTCCCTACACTCTATACCCTACACTCTATACCGTACACTCTATACCCAACACTCTACACCCTACACTCTATACCCTACACTCTATACCATACACTCTATACCCTACACTCTATACCTTACACTCTACACTCTATTCCCTACACTCTATACCCTACACTCTATACCCTACACTCTATACCCTACACTCTACACCCCACACTCTATACCCTACTCTCTATACCATACACTCTATACCCTACACTCTACACTCTATACCCTACAATCTACACCCTACACTCTATACCCTACACTCTAATCCCTACACTCTACACTCTAAACCCTACACTCTATACCCTACACTCTATACCCTACACTCTACACTCTCTACCCTACACTCTCTACACTACACTCTATACCCTACACTCTATACCCTACACTCTACACTCTATACCCTACACTTTATACCCTACACTCTATACCCTACACTCTACACTCTATGCCCTACACTCTACACTCTATACCCTACACTCTATACCCTACACTCTATACCCTACACTCTATACTCTATACCCTACACTCTATACCCTACACTCTATGCCCTACACTCTATACCCTACACTCTATACCCTACACTCTATACCCTACACTCTACACTCTATACCCTACACTCTATACCCTACACTCTATACCCTACACTCTACACTCTATACCCTACACTCTATACCCTACACTCTATACCCTACACTCTACACTCTATACCCTACACTCTATACCCTACACTCTATGCCCTACACTCTATACCTACACTCTATACCCTACACTCTATACCCTACACTCTATACCCTACACTCTACACCCTACACTCTACACTCTATACCCTACACTCTATACCCTACACTCTATACCCTACACTCTACACTCTATACCCTACACTCAATACCCTACACTCTATACCCTACACTCTATACCCTACACTCTATGCCTTACACTCTATACCCTGCACTCTATACCCTACACTCAATACCCTACACTCTATACCCTACACTCTATACCCTACACTCTATGCCCTACACTCTATACCCTACACTCTATACCCTACACTCTATACCCTACACTCTATACCCTACACTCTATACCCTACACTCTACACTCTATACCCTACACTCTATACCCTACACTCTATACCCTACACTCTATACCCTACACTCTATACCCTACAGTCTATGCCCTACACTCTATACCCTACACTATATACCCTACACTCTATACCCTACACTCTACACTCTATACCCTACACTCTATACCCTCACTCTATACCCTACACTCTAATCCCTACACTCTACACTCTATACCCTACACTCTATACCCTACACTCTACACTCTATACCTTACACTCTACACTCTATTCCCTACACTCTATACCCTACACTCTATACCCTACACTCTACACCCTACACTCTATACCCTACACTCTATACCATATACTCTATACCCTACACTCTACACTCCATACCCTACAATCTACACCCTACACTCTATACCCTACACTCTAATCCCAACACTCTACACTCTATACCCTACACTCTATACCCTACACTCTATACCTTACACTCTACACTCTATTCCCTACACTCTATACCCTACACTCTATACCCTACACTCTATACCATACACTCTATACCCTACACTCTACACTCTATACCCTACACTCTACACCCTACACTCTATACCCTACACTCTACACTCTATACCCTACACTCTATACCATACACTCTATACCCTACACTCTATACCGTACACTCTATACCCTACACTCTATACCTTACACTCTACACTCTATTCCCTACACTCTATACCCTACACTCTATACCCTACACTCTACACCCTACACTCTATACCCTACAATCTATACCCTACACTCTATACCCTACACTCTACACTCTCTACCCTACACTCTATACCCTACACTCTATACCCTACACTCTACACTCTATACCCTACACTCTACACTCTATACCCTACACTCTATACCCTACACTCTATACCCTACACTCGATACCCTACACTCTATACCATACACTCTATACCCTACACTCTATACCCTACACTCTATACCCTACACTCTATACCCTACACTCTATACCCTACACTCTATACCCTACACTCTACTCCCTACACTCTATACCCTACACTCTAAATTCTATACCCTACACTCTATACCCTACACTCTATAACCTACACTCTACACTCTATACCCTACACTCTACACTCTATACCCTGCACTCTATACCCTACACTCTATTCCCTACACTCTATACCCTACACTCTATACCCTACACTCTACACTATATACCCTACACTCTATACCCTACACTCTATACCCTACACTCTATACCCTACACTCTTTGCCCGACACTCTATACTCTACACTCTATACCCTACACTCTATACCCTACACTCTATACCATACACTCTATACCCTACACTCTACACTCTATACCCTACACTCTATACCCTACACTCTATGCCCAACACTCTATACCCTACACTCTACACCCTACACTCTATACCCTACACTCTATACCATACACTCTATACCCTACACTCTACACTCTATACCCTACACTCTACACCCTACACTCTATACCCTACACTCTAATCCCTACACTCTACACTCTATACCCTACACTCTATACCCTACACTCTATACCCTACACTCTACACTCTCTACCCTACACTCTATACCCTACACTCTATACCCTACACTCTATACCCTACACTCTACACTCTATACCCTACACTCTATACCCTACACTCTATACCCTACACTCTATACCCTACACTCAATACCTTACACTCTGTACCCTACACTCTACACTCTATACCCTACACTCTATACCCTACACTCTATACCCTACACTCTACACTCTATACCCAACACTCTATACCCTACACCCTATGCCCTACACTCTATACCCTACACTCTACACCCTACACTCTATACCTTACACTCTATACCCTACTCTCTATACCCTACACTCTAAACTCTATACCCTACACTCTATACCCTACACTCTATAACATACACTCTATACCCTACACTCTATACCCTACAATCTATACCATACACTCTATACCCTACACTCTATACCTACACTCTATACCCTACACTCTATACCATACACTCTATACCCTACACTCTATACCGTACACTCTATACCCTACACTCTATACCCTACACTCTATACCCTACACTCTACACCCTACACTCTATACCTTACACTCTATACCCTACACTCTATACCCTACACTCTAAACTCTATACCCTACACTCTACACTCTATACCCTACACTCTATACCCTACACTCTATACCCTACACTCTATACCCTACACTCTATACCCTACACTCTACACCCTACACTCTATACCTTACACTCTATACCCTACACTCTATACCCTACACTCTAAACTCTATACCCTACACTCTACACTCTATACTCTACACTCTACACTCTATACCCTACACTCTACACTCTATACCCTACACTCTACACTCTACACTCTATACCCTACACTCTATAACATACACTCTATACCCTACACTCTATACCCTACACTCTATACCATACACTCTATACCCTACACTCTATACCCTACACTCTATACCATACACTCTATACCCTACACTCTATACCGTACACTCTATACCCTACACTCTATACCCTACACTCTATACCCTACACTCTACACCCTACACTCTATACCTTACACTCTATACCCTACACTCTATACCCTACACTCTAAACTCTATACCCTACACTCTACACTCTATACCCTACACTCTATACCCTACACTCTATACCCTACACTCTACACTCTATACCCTACACTCTATACGATACACTCCATACCCTACACTCTATACCGTACACTCTATACCCTACACTCTATACCCTACACTCTATACCCTACACTCTACACCCTACACTCTATACCTTACACTCTATAACCTACACTCTATACCCTACACTCTAAACTCTATACCCTACACTCTACACTCTATACCCTACACTCTATAACATACACTCTATACCCTACACTCTATACCCTACACTCTATACCATACACTCTACACTCTATACCCTACACTCTATACCGTACACTCTACACCATACACTCTATAGCATACACTCTATACCCTACACTCTACACTCTATACCCTACACTCTATACCCTACACTCTACACCCTGCACTCTATACCCTACACACTATACCCTACACTCTACACTATATACCCTACACTCTATACCCTACACTCTGTACCCTACATTCTACACTCTATACCCTACACTCTATAGCCTACACTCTACAATCTATACCCTACACTCTATACCCTACAGTCTATACCCTACACTCTATACCCTACACTCTACACTCTATACCTTACACTCTACACTCTATTCCCTACACTCTGTACCCAACACTCTATACCCTACACTCTATACCCTACACTCTATACCCTACACTCTACACCCTACACTCTATACCCTACACTCTATACCATATACTCTATACCCTACACTCTACACTCTATACCCTACACTCTACACCCTACACTCTATACCCTACACTCTAATCCCAACACTCTACACTCTATACCCTACACTCTATACCCTACAGTCTACACTCTATACCTTACACTCTACACTCTATTCCCTACACTCTATACCCTACACTCTATACCCTACACTCTACACTCTATACCCTACACTCTACACCCTACACTCTATACCCTACACTCTAACCCCTACACTCTACACTCTATACCCTACACTCTATACCCTACACTCTATACCCTACACTCTACACTCTCTACCCTACACTCTATACCCTACACTCTATACCCTACACTCTATACCCTACACTCTATACCCTACACTCTATACCATACACTATACCCTACACTCTATACCCTACACTCTATCCTACACACTATACCCTACACTCTACACTCTATACCCTACACTCTATACCCTACACTCTATACCCTACACTCTACACTCTATACCCTACACTCTATACCCTACACTCTATACCCTACACTCTATACCCTACACTCTATACCATACACTCTATACCCTACACTCTATACCCTACACTCTATCCTACACACTATACCCTACACTCTACACTCTATACCCTACACTCTATACCCTACACTCTATACCCTACACTCTACACTCTATACCCTACACTCTACACTCTATACCCTACACTCTATACCGTACACTCTATACCCTACACTCTATACCCTACACTCTATACCCTACACTCTACACCCTACACTCTATACCCTACACTCTATACCATATACTCTATACCCTACACTCTACACTCTATACCCTACACTCTACACCCTACACTCTATACCCTACACTCTAATCCCAACACTCTACACTCTATACCTTACACTCTATACCCTACACTCTACACTCTATACATTACACTCTACACTCTATTCCCTACACTCTATACCCTACACTCTATACCCTACACTCTATACCCTACACTCTATACCCTACACTCTACACCCTACACTCTATACCCTACACTCTATACCATACACTCTATACCCTACACTCTACACTCTATACCCTACACTCTACACCCTACACTCTATACCCTACACTCTAATCCCTACACTCTATACCCTACACTCTACACTCTATACCCTACACTCTATACCATACACTCTATACCCTACACTCTATACCGTACACTCTATACCCTACACTCTATACCTTACACTCTACACTCTATTCCCTACACTCTATACCCTACACTCTATACCCTACACTCTATACTCTACACTCTATACCCTACACTCTACACCCTACACTCTATACCCTACACTCTATACCCTACACTCTATACCCTACACTCTACACTCTATACCCTACACTCTATACCCTACACTCTATACCATACACTCTACACTCTATACCCTACACTCTATACCCTACACTCTATACCCTACACTCTATACCCTACACTCTAATCCCTACACTCTACACTCTATACCCTACACTCTATACCCTACACTCTACACTCTATACCTTACACTCTACACTCTATTCCCTACACTCTATACCCTACACTCTATACCCTACACTCTATACCCTACACTCTATACCCTACACTCTATACCCAACACTCTACACCCTACACTCTATACCCTACACTCTATACCATACACTCTATACCCTACACTCTACACTCTATACCCTACACTCTACACTCTATACCCTACACTCTATACCCTACACTCTATACCCTACACTCTATACCCCCTACACTCTACACGCTATACCCTACACTCTACACTCTATACCCTACACTCTATACCCTACACTCTATACCCTACACTCTATACCCTACACTCTATACCCTACACTCTATACCCTACACTCTACACTCTATACCCTACACTCTATGCCCTACACTCTACACCCTACACTCTACACCCTACACTCTATACCCTACACTCTATACCCTACACTCTATACCCTACACTCTACACTCTATACCCTACACTCTATACCCTACACTCTATACCCTACACTCTACACTCTATACCCTACACTCTATACCCTACACTCTATACCCTACACTCTATACCCTACACTCTACACTCTATACCCTACACTCTATACCCTACACTCTATACCCTACACTCTACACTCTATACCCTACACTCTATACCCTACACTCTATACCCTACACTCTATACCCTACACTCTAATCCCTACACTCTACACTCTATACCCTACACTCTATACCCTACACTCTACACTCTATACCTTACACTCTACACTCTATTCCCTACACTCTATACCCTACACTCTACACCCTACACTCTATACCCTACACTCTATACCCTACACTCTATACCCAACACTCTACACCCTACACTCTATACCCTACACTCTATACCATACACTCTATACCCTACACTCTACACTCTATACCCTACACTCTACACTCTATACCCTACACTCTATACCCTACACTCCATACCCTACACTCTATACCCCCTACACTCTACACGCTATACCCTACACTCTACACTCTATACCCTACACTCTATACCCTACACTCTATACCCTACACTCTATACCCTACACTCTATACCCTACACTCTATACCCTACACTCTACACTCTATACCCTACACTCTATGCCCTACACTCTACACCCTACACTCTATACCCTACACTCTATGCCCTACACTCTATACCCTACACTCTATACCCTACACTCTATACCCTACACTCTACACCCTACACTCTATACCCTACACTCTATACCCTACACTCTACACTCTATACCCTACACTCTATGCCCTACACTCTACACCCTACACTCTATACCCTACACTCTATGCCCTACACTCTACACCCTACACTCTATACCCTACACTCTATGCCCTACACTCTATACTCTACACTCTATACCCTACACTCTACACCCTACACTCTATACCCTACACTCTATACCCTACACTCTATACCCTACACTCTACACTCTATACCCTACACTCTATACCCTACACTCTATACCATACACTCTACACTCTATACCCTACACTCTATACCCTACACTCTATACCCTACACTCTATACCCTACACTCTAATCCCTACACTCTACACTCTATACCCTACACTCTATACCCTACACTCTACACTCTATACCTTACACTCTACACTCTATTCCCTACACTCTATACCCTACACTCTATACCCTACACTCTATACCCTACACTCTATACCCTACACTCTATACCCAACACTCTACACCCTACACTCTATACCCTACACTCTATACCATACACTCTATACCCTACACTCTACACTCTATACCCTACACTCTACACTCTATACCCTACACTCTATACCCTACACTCTATACCCTACACTCTATACCCCCTACACTCTACACGCTATACCCTACACTCTACACTCTATACCCTACACTCTATACCCTACACTCTATACCCTACACTCTATACCCTACACTCTATACCCTACACTCTATACCCTACACTCTACACTCTATACCCTACACTCTATGCCCTACACTCTACACCCTACACTCTACACCCTACACTCTATACCCTACACTCTATACCCTACACTCTATACCCTACACTCTACACTCTATACCCTACACTCTATACCCTACACTCTATACCCTACACTCTACACTCTATACCCTACACTCTATACCCTACACTCTATACCCTACACTCTATACCCTACACTCTACACTCTATACCCTACACTCTATACCCTACACTCTATACCCTACACTCTACACTCTATACCCTACACTCTATACCCTACACTCTATACCCTACACTCTATACCCTACACTCTAATCCCTACACTCTACACTCTATACCCTACACTCTATACCCTACACTCTACACTCTATACCTTACACTCTACACTCTATTCCCTACACTCTATACCCTACACTCTACACCCTACACTCTATACCCTACACTCTATACCCTACACTCTATACCCAACACTCTACACCCTACACTCTATACCCTACACTCTATACCATACACTCTATACCCTACACTCTACACTCTATACCCTACACTCTACACTCTATACCCTACACTCTATACCCTACACTCCATACCCTACACTCTATACCCCCTACACTCTACACGCTATACCCTACACTCTACACTCTATACCCTACACTCTATACCCTACACTCTATACCCTACACTCTATACCCTACACTCTATACCCTACACTCTATACCCTACACTCTACACTCTATACCCTACACTCTATGCCCTACACTCTACACCCTACACTCTATACCCTACACTCTATGCCCTACACTCTATACCCTACACTCTATACCCTACACTCTATACCCTACACTCTACACTCTATACCCTACACTCTATACCCTACACTCTATAACCTACACTCTACACTCTATACCCTACACTCTATACCCTACACTATATACCCTACACTCTATACCATACACTCTACACTCTATACCCTACAATCTATACCCTACACTCTACACTCTATACCCTACACTCTATACCCTACACTCTAATCCCTACACTCTACACTCTATACCCTACACTCTATACCCTACACTCTGTACCCTACACTCTACACTCTATACCCTACACTCTATATCCTACACTCTACACTCTATACCATACACTCTATACCCTACACTCTATACCATACACTCTATACCCTACACTCTACACCCTACACTCTATACCCTACACTCTATACCCTACACTCTATACCCTACACTCTACACCCTACACTCTATACCCTACACGCTATACCATACACTCTATACCCTACACTCTACACTCTATACCCTACACTCTACATCCTACACTCTACACCCTACACTCTATACCCTACACTCTATGCCCTACACTCTATACCCTACACTCTATACCCTACACTCTATACCCTACACTCTACACTCTATACCCTACACTCTATACCCTACACTCTATAACCTACACTCTACACTCTATACCCTACACTCTATACCCTACACTATATACCCTACACTCTATACCATACACTCTACACTCTATACCCTACAATCTATACCCTACACTCTACACTCTATACCCTACACTCTATACCCTACACTCTAATCCCTACACTCTACACTCTATACCCTACACTCTATACCCTACACTCTGTACCCTACACTCTACACTCTATACCCTACACTCTATATCCTACACTCTACACTCTATACCATACACTCTATACCCTACACTCTATACCATACACTCTATACCCTACACTCTACACCCTACACTCTATACCCTACACTCTATACCCTACACTCTATACCCTACACTCTACACCCTACACTCTATACCCTACACGCTATACCATACACTCTATACCCTACACTCTACACTCTATACCCTACACTCTACATCCTACACTCTATACCCTACACTCTAATCCCGACACTCTACACTCTATACCCTACACTCTATTATCTACACTCTATACCCTACACTCTACACTCTCTACCCTACACTCTATACCCTACACTCTATAACATACACTCTATACCCTACACTCTATACCCTACACTCTATACCATACACTCTACACCATACACTCTATAGCATACACTTTATACCCTACACTCTACACTCTATACCCTACACTCTATACCCTACACTCTACACCCTGCACTCTATACCCTACACACTATACCCTACACTCTACACTCTATACCCTACACTCTGTACCCTACACTCTATACCCTACACTCTATACCCTACACTCTACACTCTATACCCTACACTCTATAGCCTACACTCTACAATCTATACCCTACACTCTATACCCTACACTCTATACCCTACACTCGATACCCTACACTCTACACTCTATACCTTACACTCTACAATCTATACCCTACACTCTATACCCTACACTCTATACCCTACACTCTATACCCTACACTCTATACCCTACACTCTACACTCTATACCCTACACTCTATGCCCTACACTCTACACCCTACACTCTATACCCTACACTCTATGCCCTACACTCTATACCCTACACTCTATACCCTACACTCTATACCCTACACTCTACACTCTATACCCTACACTCTATACCCTACACTCTATAACCTACACTCTACACTCTATACCCTACACTCTATACCCTACACTATATACCCTACACTCTATACCATACACTCTACACTCTATACCCTACAATCTATACCCTACACTCTACACTCTATACCCTACACTCTATACCCTACACTCTAATCCCTACACTCTACACTCTATACCCTACACTCTATACCCTACACTCTGTACCCTACACTCTACACTCTATACCCTACACTCTATATCCTACACTCTACACTCTATACCATACACTCTATACCCTACACTCTATACCATACACTCTATACCCTACACTCTACACCCTACACTCTATACCCTACACTCTATACCCTACACTCTATACCCTACACTCTACACCCTACACTCTATACCCTACACGCTATACCATACACTCTATACCCTACACTCTACACTCTATACCCTACACTCTACATCCTACACTCTACACCCTACACTCTATACCCTACACTCTATGCCCTACACTCTATACCCTACACTCTATACCCTACACTCTATACCCTACATTCTACACTCTATACCCTACACTCTATACCCTACACTCTATAACCTACACTCTACACTCTATACCCTACACTCTATACCCTACACTATATACCCTACACTCTATACCATACACTCTACACTCTATACCCTACAATCTATACCCTACACTCTACACTCTATACCCTACACTCTATACCCTACACTCTAATCCCTACACTCTACACTCTATACCCTACACTCTATACCCTACACTCTGTACCCTACACTCTACACTCTATACCCTACACTCTATATCCTACACTCTACACTCTATACCATACACTCTATACCCTACACTCTATACCATACACTCTATACCCTACACTCTACACCCTACACTCTATACCCTACACTCTATACCCTACACTCTATACCCTACACTCTACACCCTACACTCTATACCCTACACGCTATACCATACACTCTATACCCTACACTCTACACTCTATACCCCACACTCTACATCCTACACTCTATACCCTACACTCTAATCCCGACACTCTACACTCTATACCCTACACTCTATTATCTACACTCTATACCCTACACTCTACACTCTCTACCCTACACTCTATACCCTACACTCTATAACATACACTCTATACCCTACACTCTATACCCTACACTCTATACCATACACTCTACACCATACACTCTATAGCATACACTTTATACCCTACACTCTACACTCTATACCCTACACTCTATACCCTACACTCTACACCCTGCACTCTATACCCTACACACTATACCCTACACTCTACACTCTATACCCTACACTCTGTAGCCTACACTCTATACCCTACACTCTATACCCTACACTCTACACTCTATACCCTACACTCTATAGCCTACACTCTACAATCTATACCCTACACTCTATACCCTACACTCTATACCCTACACTCGATACCCTACACTCTACACTCTATACCTTACACTCTACAATCTATTCCCTACACTCTATACCCTACACTCTATACCCTACACTCTATACCCTACACTCTATACCCTACACTCTACACCCTACACTCTATACCCTACACTCTAATCCCTTCACTCTACACTTTATACCCTACACTCTATACCCTACACTCTATACCCTACACTCTATACCCTACACTCTACACCCTACACTCTATACCCTACACTCTATACCATACACTCTATACCCTACACTCTACACTCTATAACCTACACTCTACACCCTACACTCTATACCCTACACTCTAATCCCTACACTCTACACTCTATACCCTACACTCTATACCCTACACTCTATACCCTACACTCTATACCCTACACTCTACACCCTACACTCTATACCCTACACTCTATACCATACACTCTATACCCTACACTCTACACTCTATACCCTACACTCTATACCCTACACTCTACACACTCTACCCTACACTCTATACCCTACACTCTATACCCTACACTCTATACCCTACACTCTACACTCTATACCCTACACTCTACACTCTATACCCTACACTCTATACCCTACACTCTATACCCTACACTCTATACCCTACACTCTAATCCCTACACTCTACACTCTATACCCTACACTCTATACCCTACACTATACACTCTATACCTTACACTCTACACTCTATTCCCTACACTCTATACCCTACACTCTATACCGTACACTCTATACCCAACACTCTACACCCTACACTCTATACCCTACACTCTATACCATACACTCTATACCCTACACTCTATACCTTACACTCTACACTCTATTCCCTACACTCTATACCCTACACTCTATACCCTACACTCTATACCCTACACTCTACACCCCACACTCTATACCCTACTCTCTATACCATACACTCTATACCCTACACTCTACACTCTATACCCTACAATCTACACCCTACACTCTACACTCTAAACCCTACACTCTATACCCTACACTCTATACCCTACACTCTACACTCTCTACCCTACACTCTCTACACTACACTCTATACCCTACACTCTATACCCTACACTCTACACTCTATACCCTACACTTTATACCCTACACTCTATACCCTACACTCTACACTCTATGCCCTACACTCTACACTCTATACCCTACACTCTATACCCTACACTCTATACCCTACACTCTATACTCTATACCCTACACTCTATACCCTACACTCTATGCCCTACACTCTATACCCTACACTCTATACCCTACACTCTATACCCTACACTCTACACTCTATACCCTACACTCTATACCCTACACTCTATACCCTACACTCTACACTCTATACCCTACACTCTATACCCTACACTCTATACCCTACACTCTACACTCTATACCCTACACTCTATACCCTACACTCTATGCCCTACACTCTGTACCTACACTCTATACCCTACACTCTATACCCTACACTCTATACCCTACACTCTACACCCTACACTCTACACTCTATACCCTACACTCTATACCCTACACTCTATACCCTACACTCTACACTCTATACCCTACACTCAATACCCTACACTCTATACCCTACACTCTATACCCTACACTCTATGCCTTACACTCTATACCCTGCACTCTATACCCTACACTCAATACCCTACACTCTATACCCTACACTCTATACCCTACACTCTATGCCCTACACTCTATACCCTACACTCTATACCCTACACTCTATACCCTACACTCTATACCCTACACTCTACACTCTATACCCTACACTCTACACCCTACACTCTATACCCTACACTCTAATCCCAACACTCTATACCCTACACTCTATACCCTACACTCTATACTCTACACTCTACACTCTATACCCTACACTCTATACCCTCACTCTATACCCTACACTCTAATCCCTACACTCTACACTCTATACCCTACACTCTATACCCTACACTCTACACTCTATACCTTACACTCTACACTCTATTCCCTACACTCTATACCCTACACTCTATACCCTACACTCTACACCCTACACTCTATACCCTACACTCTATACCATATACTCTATACCCTACACTCTACACTCTATACCCTACACTCTACACCCTACACTCTATACCCTACACTCTAATCCCAACACTCTATACCCTACACTCTATACCCTACACTCTATACCTTACACTCTACACTCTATTCCCTACACTCTATACCCTACACTCTATACCCTACACTCTAATCCCTACACTCTATACCCTACACTCTATACCCTACACTCTATACCATACACTCTATACCCTACACTCTATACCGTACACTCTATACCCTACACTCTATACCTTACACTCTACACTCTATTCCCTACACTCTATACCCTACACTCTATACCCTACACTCTACACCCTACACTCTATACCCTACACTCTATACCCTACACTCTATACCCTACACTCTACACTCTCTACCCTACACTCTATACCCTACACTCTATAACCTACACTCTACACTCTATACCCTACACTCTACACTCTATATCCTACACTCTATACCCTACACTCTATACCCTACACTCTATACCCTACACTCTATACCATACACTCTATACCCTACACTCTATACCCTACACTCTATACCCTACACTCTATACCCTACACTCTACTCCCTACACTCTATACCCTACACTCTATACCCTACACTCTAAATTCTATACCCTACACTCTATACCCTACACTCTATAACCTACACTCTACACTCTATACCCTACACTCTACACTCTATACCCTGCACTCTATACCCTACACTCTATTCCCTACACTCTATACCCTACACTCTATACCCTACACTCTACACTCTATACCCTACACTCTATACCCTACACTCTATACCCTACACTCTATACCCTACACTCTTTGCCCGACACTCTATACTCTACACTCTATACCCTACACTCTATACCCTACACTCTATACCATACACTCTATACCCTACACTCTACACTCTATACCCTACACTCTATACCCTACACTCTATGCCTTACACTCTATACCCTGCACTCTATACCCTACACTCAATACCCTACACTCTATACCCTACACTCTATACCCTACACTCTATGCCCTACACTCTATACCCTACACTCTATACCCTACACTCTATACCCTACACTCTATACCCTACACTCTACACTCTATACCCTACACTCTACACCCTACACTCTATACCCTACACTCTAATCCCAACACTCTATACCCTACACTCTATACCCTACACTCTATACTCTACACTCTACACTCTATACCCTAAACTCTATACCCTCACTCTATACCCTACACTCTAATCCCTACACTCTACACTCTATACCCTACACTCTATACCCTACACTCTACACTCTATACCTTACACTCTACACTCTATTCCCTACACTCTATACCCTACACTCTATACCCTACACTCTACACCCTACACTCTATACCCTACACTCTATACCATATACTCTATACCCTACACTCTACACTCTATACCCTACACTCTACACCCTACACTCTATACCCTACACTCTAATCCCAACACTCTATACCCTACACTCTATACCCTACACTCTATACCTTACACTCTACACTCTATTCCCTACACTCTATACCCTACACTCTATACCCTACACTCTAATCCCTACACTCTATACCCTACACTCTACACTCTATACCCTACACTCTATACCATACACTCTATACCCTACACTCTATACCGTACACTCTATACCCTACACTCTATACCTTACACTCTACACTCTATTCCCTACACTCTATACCCTACACTCTATACCCTACACTCTACACCCTACACTCTATACCCTACACTCTATACCCTACACTCTATACCCTACACTCTACACTCTCTACCCTACACTCTATACCCTACACTCTATAACCTACACTCTACACTCTATACCCTACACTCTACACTCTATATCCTACACTCTATACCCTACACTCTATACCCTACACTCTATACCCTACACTCTATACCATACACTCTATACCCTACACTCTATACCCTACACTCTATACCCTACACTCTATACCCTACACTCTACTCCCTACACTCTATACCCTACACTCTATACCCTACACTCTAAATTCTATACCCTACACTCTATACCCTACACTCTATAACCTACACTCTACACTCTATACCCTACACTCTACACTCTATACCCTGCACTCTATACCCTACACTCTATTCCCTACACTCTATACCCTACACTCCATACCCTACACTCTACACTATATACCCTACACTCTATACCCTACACTCTATACCCTACACTCTATACCCTACACTCTATACCCTACACTCTTTGCCCGACACTCTATACTCTACACTCTATACCCTACACTCTATACCCTACACTCTATACCATACACTCTATACCCTACACTCTATACCCTCTGTACCATACACTCTACACTCTATACCCTACACTCTGTACCTATACCCTACACTCTACACTCTATACCCTACACTCTACACCCTACACTCTATACCCTACACTCTAATCCCTACACTCTACACTCTATACCCTACACTCTATACCCTACACTCTATACCCTACACTCTACACTCTCTACCCTACACTCTATACCCTACACTCTATACCCTACACTCTATACCCTACACTCTACACTCTATACCCTACACTCTATACCCTACACTCTATACCCTACACTCTATACCCTACACTCAATACCTTACACTCTGTACCCTACACTCTACACTCTATACCCTACACTCTATACCCTACATTCTATACCCTACACTCTACACTCTATACCCAACACTCTATACCCTACACCCTATGCCCGACACTCTACACTCTACACCATACACTCAATAGCATACACTCTATACCCTACACTCTACACTCTATATCTTACACTCTATACCCTACACTCTACACCCTGCACTCTATACCCTACACACTATACCCTACACTCTACACTCTATACCCTACACTCTATACCCTACACTCTATACCCTACACTCTACACTCTATACCCTACACTCCATAGCCTACACTCTACAATCTATACCCTACACTCCATAGCCTACACTCTACAATCTATACCCTACACTCTATACCCTACAGTCTATACCCTACACTCTATACCCTACACTCTACACTCTATACCTTACACTCTACACTCTATACCCTACACTCTATACCCTACACTCTATACCCTACACTCTACACCCTACACTCTATACCTTACACTCTATACCCTACACTCTATACCCTACACTCTAAACTCTATACCCTACACTCTACACTCTATACCCTACACTCTATAACATACACTCTATACCCTACACTCTATACCATACACTCTACACTCTATACCCTACACTCTATACCATACACTCTACACCATACACTCAATAGCATACACTCTATACCCTACACTCTACACTCTATATCTTACACTCTATACCCTACACTCTACACCCTGCACTCTATACCCTACACACTATACCCTACACTCTACACTCTATACCCTACACTCTATACCCTACACTCTATACCCTACACTCTACACTCTATACCCTACACTCCATAGCCTACACTCTACAATCTATACCCTACACTCTATACCCTACAGTCTATACCCTACACTCTATACCCTACACTCTACACTCTATACCTTACACTCTACACTCTATACCCTACACTCTATACCCTACACTCTATACCCTACACTCTATACCCTACACTCTACACCCTACACTCTATACCCTACACTCTATACCATACACTCTATACTCTACACTCTACACTCTATACCCTACACTCTACACCTTACACTCTATACCCTACACTCTAATCCCTACACTCTACACTCTATACCCTACACTCTATACCCTACACTCTACACTCTATACCTTACACTGTACACTCTATTCCCTACAGTCTATACCCTACACTCTATACCCTACACTCTATACCCTACACTCTACACTCTATACCTTACACTCTACACTCTATTCCCTACACTCTATACCCTACACTCTATACCCTACACTCTATACCCTACACTCTATACCCTACACTCTAC